>NC_134487.1:279707290-279767290 GCF_040206685.1 Ascaphus truei | reverse complement strand
TGCTCCTCGAATGCCAGACAAAAGTGACGCTCTTTGCTCAGGTTTCCGGTCCCTCCCTTCGCGGGGGAGGACTCTCCTGATCGGCTCTCCTTGGGTCCCCTCCCTCTGGTGGAATCCAGAGGCGGGATCTTTCAGCGTGACGTGACCGGGCTTTTCGACCATTCACTACACAGGTGGGTGGGCTTTCGGCTTTCTCGCCGCTCCGCTCCCCTTGCAAAGAATCCGGGTTTGGCGCCAAAGTATTACACATGTCCCGCCACATTTCCCTAATAGTCTCTGTGCACAACGCATGTGCTTGCTCCAGGCTTGGTGGGAACCGCCATCTTAGATCACTGTCCTTGCTCCGCGGAGCGCATGTGGGGATGGCCGGCATTTTGGACGAGTCCTCCAATTGTCCATGTGCCCTATCCTCAATGTCTAACGGGTATCGCGTACCTAAATTACACTGACGGACTGTCACTTGTGTGCTCTGCATTCTGTTTCTCACTAAATTGAGGTGGCTTGTACCCCAGGCTCAGCGGAACTCCTCCCTTTCATGCACAATACTCGATGTTTACCATGCAAGTGTTCTGTGGTGCGTGTATATGTGGGTGATAGCTAGGTACCGGCAACTCCATCGATACGGGCGTCTCCTACTTTTGGCCACTCGTAGCGCGGTCCAGGGCCATGGTCCCCGGATTGGTTACCGCTATGACCCCCCCAGTTGCCTCGCGCTACCTGCCTCAAGGGACTTGGTCAGCTCTAACTATCCACCCTTCCTACGCCACTTTCTATGGGCACCCAAGGCGTGCTGTGTGAGAGTCTACGCTCCTCCTGACTACCCTTGGCATATGCAATTGCGCCCATCCTTCTCCAACACTTGCGTGGAGAGTGCATCTCACTCTGCCTGTTCCGCCTTGCTATAAACTGGTCCTGTTCTGACATCTCTCAGCAGCGCCTCCAAATGTAACCCTGCTTCCCCCCCCCCCAGACTCTACGGTGGTGTCTAGGGTGCATGAGGGCAGATTACATGCGGTGTGGTGCGTACCTGTGAGGAACAGGAGGGCCTGAGCTTCCCGCGATGTTGTGGGGGAGCCAGGACCGGGCTTCTGGGGTGGTAGCCTCCATGATCTCTTAGTGGTGCAGCGCCTCCATCTTCTATACTCCCAGGAATATAGGACAGGACCGGTATAGAAGAACCCCTTGGGTCCCAGGGTAGTACTTTCCAAGTCACACACAGTCTTTATGGATGAGGAATAGTCTCTTTATTTGACAACGCAACAATATCCCAACGATAAGGCTTCCAACAGCCGCAACACAATAGCCAGGACGGGTTATACGCCACTCACCTTCGCCCAGATAATTCCTCCTCTCCTTCCCTCCAAGTCACTCTTCAGGCAGGATGGTGTGAGCTTCAATACCCCGTGGTCCACCCCCGAGGTTATCCTCGCGGTGGGTCTTGGATTCTCCCCATCACCCCTGGCAGTGGGGTGAGGGCATTGGTCCACCAAGTCTATAACTCTATCAGCTCTATTTAAAAGACGCTGATTCTGTACACTCTCCTTTCGCCTGCACTCTGCGCAGGGGAAACTGTAGTTCTCTCCAAATCCTCGGTCCGATCCGCAGGATTTCTTGACTCATGGCCTGTTAGCGGCACTGCATACTCCCGGCATAACTAACCGGCAACTCCAGACTCTGACTAATCTCGAACGAAGAAGGACTCACTACTCACCGGAGTTGGCTGCTAAATATAGAGCTAGCCCCGCCCCTCGTGATGTCAACAGGACCTCCCCTCGTGCTCGCGCCTGCAGCAGAGTCCAGGCCTGCGTCTATTATTCAGGATAGGGCTATTGAGGGGGGGAAACCCAGGATGATTACTGGTGCCTGATCTTAACAGGACTTAACACAGCAGGAGGGAGATAGGTATAGCCTGAGCTGTTTACAGGGGGCTACATACGTAATTGAAAATTACGGGAACTTGGACTTTTTAACGTGGAAGGGGAAATATAGGGATGTTTGGGAGCTTGCAGGTGTGTGCTGACTCTACAGTATATGTGATGTTTAAATAGGTGAAAGAAGGCATCATGGAAATCCCGGAAACCACAATCCAGATGTACCAAGTGACATTGTTCGTCCAGAAAACTCGACCTATCCCTGTATACCTCACAATATCGCAGAGTTTCCAGGATTCAGTGGCAATGGCGCATTACATCACAATATGTCCCAACATATCCAGTCCTCCACTGGGCCACAAACAGGCCTTGTATTAGGGATATCCCTGCTTCAGCACAGGTGGCTCAATCAGTGGCTCAGTCATTCTGATTGAGGCACCTGTACTGCTGCAGGGATATCTTTAAAACCTGACCTGTTGGTGACTCTGCGGAGGACTGGCGTTTGCCGCCCCTGCACTAGAGTGAGCAATGAGGCACCCTACATATGTATATGCTTCACGGCTGCCTCCAGTGACCCAATAAAACAACAAGTGATGCACCTTCTTAAATAGAAATTGTAACATGCACAAACGTATTATTAGGACAATTCTATTGAGTATACATATCTTGGTTCTCTTTTGTGAAGCGCTGGGTACACTGTGGGCGCTATATAAATAACGATGTCCATATATACTTACATTACGTCTCTTACGTAATTATGTTTCAGTTCCTTTTATAGCGCATAATTATTTTTTCTCTCAAATGCTCATTTGAATTTCTCATGTGTTGATTATTCTAAGAGACAAAAGTAATTCATTATTTAACAATTTCATTTTGTTACGCAGCTTCTGTTATTTAAAGTTCATTTGATGATAAAAGTTAAATGAAAGCTGAAACATCAGGAAAAAAAAGAGCATTTACAGTGAAGTCCCCTATAGCATTATAAAAGCGACATCAAAGTTATTAAAAAAAAAAAAAACGACAGGACATTTGGAGCAAAATCCCACATCAAATCTTGAAACGAAATGATAATTTTCTTTAAATTTTCTCCTTGCAAGCCGATTAGTTGCTATGAACATTCTATCTGCTCTTACAAATGTAATTTGTTATTATTACTTACAGTAGCCGTGGATTTTATCTCTAAGATGACAGAACTGTGCTGACAGTGCTTTTGATTTTCTTTATTAAAAATATGTTCTCTTTCTCAGCTCGACGGAAGGAGACCAACCTCCGCGAGGAAGCTTTTCAGTAGTTTCAACACTAACCTCAAAAGGGATCAAAACAAGTTTCCTAATAATAAAAGTTTGCTGAAGTTGTTTGTTCTTTTTTGTTGTTTTAGGGCCAAGAACAAAAAAAAATTATCTTTAATTTTGTCTTCAAAAGTTGTTGAGTATGTTTCCTTTCTATGATCCTGCAATAAGAGAGAAACTGTAGGGCTGACAGCCGACAGCCCAGTCACTAATGCAAAGATGTAGCGATGGGGGGGAGTTGTCAGAAACCCCTTATTATTTAGACCAAATCCAACCCCCATGGGATCTGGTGGATCATTCACAAAAGGTCAAATCTGCTGGACTTTTTTCTATCCCTGAAAATCCAAACGGTGGCTTGCAAATCCGTGGGAGGAGGGAAAGAGGGAGGAGTTCCATTTTAGTAGTGTCTCCAGTTGTATATATATCCCCCCAAACCTCCCTCAAAATAAATTAGGGTGTGCTGAAAAAGGAGCCCACCTAAGGTACCCCGGGAGATATGTTAATGGCTATGCAAAGTATATTTAAATTAGTCACATGCCACACTCCCTAAAAGGCTGTGTGTCCATAAAAACTATACTGAGTTGACATGCTAAAACACCTAATGACTGGATTGGTGTCAGACCAAACAGGACTAGAAGCCACACCCTTTGCTGCTCTGGGCATCAGCTCTAGTAGTGTGAGCTAAACCAGCAGATGGCTAGCACCACTGTCACAGCATACCTTTTAGCTCTACTTCTCACTGAGTGCTCATACCCATACAAAGCATTTTATCCTCTTCTGGGATAAGGAACAATATCTAATAAACACACACTACAGTCCATTTATTTGAATAGGCAGTGACGTATTCCAGTACCAAAGGTGCCTTATTGCAGAACACTGCTTAGTAAATATGGCTTTATCCTTTATACGCTTAGAAGTACTAACTCAAATCACCAGGTCACTTTGCTGTATTTCATTCTCTCTGCGTCTGCTTTATTTGCTGTGGTTCGCCTTGTTTTTATTTGTGTGTGTCAGAAAACCTGTGTTTTATTTAATCTCACCTGGCCTCAACAACGCATATTCCTCAGTACATGTTACATTGTGCTTAAAGTCCTTTGAAGGTTACACTCAACAAACTAGAAATCCCTTGGAGGTATGCTAGTACAGCGGTGCGCAAAGTGGGGGGACTCACTGTGGAGGGCGCAGGGTTTACAGAGGCCCCTGCACACTTCCCGAATACATTTAGATTCATGCAGGGGTGCTGCAGGGCCTCTGTAAACTTCTACTTACCTTGTTTCAGACGCTCCTGGTCACGCATCGCCATGGCAACAGGGCATCAAATTACGCAGCAGGGTCATATGACGCCAGGACGTCTGTAGCAAGGTAAGCAGAGGGGGTGTGAAGAGAGGGGGACAGACGGCAGGGGGGCGCAGGGAAAAAAGATTGCGCTCCCCTATGCTATATGACAGTTACAGTTGCACTGGCCATCAGCTGGTTTAGCTCACACTGCTAGAGCTGATGCCTAGAGTAGTTTTGGTTGTGGGTTCTAGCAGAGATAGGCGAATCCGCCCAAATCCGTTTCTCGGATTTTCTCAGATGTTACTCCCAAAATCCGTTGCGCGATGTAAAATCCATAAACGGATTTGGGCGGTTTCAAGCAACGCGGATTCATCCAAAACCACCACTGAATACAAGCCATGTATGGATTTGTAGAATCCAACATACCAAAATAAATATGACAGATTTGACTTTTTGAGAATGATTAGCAGAATTCAGCCGCTGAAATTAACTGGCTAATCTGCGTCAGATTCAAATTCGAAGAAAATATTTACCCATCTCTAGCTGCCACGGTCATCCACTAGGAAGCTGCAATGTCTCCGATGTTGGCTTCCTGGTGGTCCGGGGCAGTTAGGCTTGGCTGGCAGTCATGTTGATTTTCCAAAAGGGGAACAGAAATACCGGCACATAAAAAGGTAAATATCTTAGGAACCAGACGGCCCTCAAAAATAAAAAAATATTGCGTGGTTCTGTTTCAAGAGATGCCCCCAAATCTGATTCTACAAACCAAACAAAATAGCTGCTTTAAGAGAGAGCCAAAGATATAAAACCACCTATTAATAATATTCCAACATTAGTATAAAGTAGGAGAGCGCAAACTTTTGGAGCTGCGCCCCTCCCTGCCTGCTCCCCCTCACTCTCGCGCCCCCCTTGTTTGGCGGCATAAAATTACCCCGTTGCCATGGAGACGGACGTGTGACGTCATTTGCTGCCGTCTTGCCATGGCAACACATCACAGCAACTCTTCTGAATCCCAGGAATACCTTGGGGAAGAGCACGGGGCCTCTGCAACCGCCCACATCTCCCACTTTGCGCACCGCTGGTGTAGAGCACCATGTCCTGACTAAGTACCAAGGTTAATGGCCCAGATACATCATGTAGTCGTAAGGAAAACTGGAAGTGTTATCTCCAACTTGCATGCAGGTTGACCACAAATATAATAATTGATGGAGAACCAGTTTCTGTTATCACTGCCTGATGTATCTGGGTGTAAGACCCCGGGGAACATCTCTCCCCAAGAGGGGTCCCCCCAGGCCACAACTCACCCGGCGCTCTCTGGCTCCTGCTCCATAGGAGCTCCGCCGCGAGCGGTCCTCTCCTTCCCCTTCCCTGGCTCCCGCGGCTGCCATTGGAGGCGCGCATGCGCGCTCACGTTCGCGCACCTTTATTTCCTCCCGCGAGCAGGCATCACCTTCCCCTTCCCTGGCCCCCGTGGCTGCCACTGGAAGTGCGCATGCACGCACACAGTCGCGCGCCTCCGTCTCCCCCCGCGAGAGGGACTCGCGGCCCCAGCGTAGGCCGCGCGCATCTCCCCCGCACGGGGCACACGCTTGATGCGCGTGCACCGCTCACAAGCCGCGGGTCAGACAAATCAGCTGGGGCAATATTTCCTCCTATCCCTGTCTCCCATGGGATCGCGCCTCCGTTCCTCCCCCTCTTCCCATTGGTCTCCCTTCTTATATATACCCTGCTCAGCCATTTCTTCGTTGGCTGAGCATAGTTCTGTATGACCAGTGTTAACCACGGTTGTGTCTGCCTTAGCTCTTGTCCCTTTGTCTTTTCTAGTGATCTTTTGTGTACCGAACCGGCTTGGCTGTGGATCCGCTCTGGACGTCGACTTTTGGCTAGTATCCTGACCTCCTGAACTTCCGACCTCTTTCCTCTGCTTACAGATCCTGATCTACCTCCCGTCTCTGGACCCCAGGCTCTCGGTACCAACTATTTTCTGGAACCTCCCTTCTCGTCCAGCGAGTATCTTACTTTATCTTATACTCCCGTACGGTTCCAGGCGCCTATTTTCCACTTTCCAGGCGTGTCCCCGTAGCTGTGGGTGCAGGTGTTACTCTTCTCACCTCAGTTTCGGGGTCCCTCCTTGTCCGTGGTGAGCACAGCGTTACACTGGGCCAGTGAAGCTTAATATTTAGTCACCTCTCCGAACTACTGAATATTCTCAATGGTTGCCATTTCAGGCCCTACCCAAATGCACATACACTGGTAAAATACTTGGAGCAGTTGTTGTATGAACCCAGTAAGTAAAAAAAAGCCTTCAATAATGTTTGCAGGGACAGTTGGTTTCAATAATCCTAATATTCACCCCTACTAAGTGTTCCACTAATTAGTGCTCAGAATAACCTCATTCCATATCAGTGTCGGAGGGCAAAATGAAGCACAGCGACTTCATACGTTGACGCTGAAATCTGCATGTCCTATCACGGGGGTGCTCAACTCCAGTGCTCAAGCCCCCCTTCTCCCCAACAGGTCAGATTTTCAGGATATACCTGCTTCAGCACAGGTGTCTCAATCAGTCCCTGCTTCAGCACAAGTGGCTCAATCACCTGTGCTGAAGCAGGTATAACCATGAAAACCTGATCTGTTGGGGTGGGGGGCGGGCTTGATGACTGGAGTAGGGCACTACCTTGCTACAGGACTCCCCTGACTAATGCCAACAGGACCAGAAACATTCGCCCCCGTTTTCATGTCCTTTATTGTCAGGGCAGTGACAATAGGCTCTGAACTCCCGTGATCTGTGTTGTGCAATCTCCACTGCTCCTGTTTTTTTGAACCTATCGATTACTAGACAGCTTCATTAAGTGATCTTCCTCTCTTTCAGAGGCAGATGATGAAGAGGAGGGACACACAAACACCAACTCCTTGTTACAAATCATCTCCTGCTCCTGGCAAGAATAGATATCAAATTACTCATTATTGTAGCTCTATACTCCAATCATTCACATTTCTTTGTCAGAAATTCTCCCCTCCACTTTCTGCAGAGGAAATGTGGCTGTCTACATTTTTAAGTAAGATAGAACAGCCTGGTTTTACTGCAGGATTCAATAATATAACTCACATTTTGTGGACCACTTTCTCTGGTGAAAACACATTCATCACTGCTGTGATTTAGGTTATTTTCTCACCAAAACCTTTTCCTTGCCTAAAGTTCCTAATGCATATTATTAAAACCAGTAATGTCAAAAATATATATCATAATCTGTGATTTATGATCCAATTCCCGTCACTAATATTGACATATGAAGTATTTGAGTTGGCTGATTATGGTCCTGATCCACAAGGCTCTGTTAAATCAGGGATTATAACGTCATGTTCTGAAAATCAGTAACAGACTTTGTGTTCCTACAGGTTAGCGACAATCCACGAAGCTCATTGTATGCAAAAACAACAGCTGTTCGTTATCTAATTAGAATAGGCTTAACAGGACACAGACACTGATATATGGGTTTGAGAGTGGTGGGGTGGAGAGGCAAGAGAAGGGGCGTGGGGGGGGGGGGGGGGAACCAAGTATAAACCCACCAAGACCAAACTTGAAACAACCCATGGAGAGACACCTGTCACAATAAGAAGCACACCTGATACCTGAGAGATATACTAGTAGGAGTCATTAACATACACTTTGCATAGCCAATAGGATATCTACCAGGTGTTTCAGGTGTGCTCCTTTTTGAGCACAGATGTCCCTCTCTCCCAAAATCCATACTGCATGCTCTAAGGGTGCACAAACTTTTTTGTTTGGGATGTTTTATGCATCTTACTTGATGTTCTAATATTCACCCATTCAGGTATTAGGTTGGAATCCACCTTATACTAACCACTCCTAATACACAGGCATGTTTGAGTGCTATAACAATTTACATTAGCTAGAGAATAACAGGTTTAAACCTACAGTACCTATCTGGGCTTTAAAACTGATAATATATATTATACTCATCACACCCATCACACCAGTCCCAGACCCTAATCCTATTTCTGTATTTGTCTCTTCTTTCTTATAATTTCTGTTTACAATAAAATATAAAGTATGTTCAGTGTAAAACATGCTTTTTCCACTCGAACATAATGGAAAGATCCTTGCCTGTTTTCATAACAGAGCAACACCTTACATGCTATGTCCAGGTGTCCAATAGACAAGTTATATTCTTTGTACTGTACAGGCAAACTTCTCACTTTTCTAGCCCTGTCAGTTGTTGTGCAACTTGAACTGGTTTTGCTCCAAATAGCCTGGCTGAATTGTTTTATATTTTGGGATCTTTAGGGGGTGGATCCTCAGGAGTGCGCTAAATGAGTGCAAATAACGTTATGTTACCTTATTATGTAACGGACGTTCTGTAACCTCCTTTTAACGGGGATCCTCAAAGCTAATCCTTTGCATAAACCGAGTCAGTTAGCAAAACCACCATCTTTCCGTAACCTGCGTGTTCCAATACTTGGAACATGCGAATTGGTCAAACTTCAAGGTGCGTTATTAGGGCGCGTTAAGGCAGCGCTATTAACAGAGATTTTCATGTGTGTTACTCAAAGCTAATGCTAATCTTTCTATAATATTGCAAATGTATCATTTTTATACTTATTAACTTTCATTTAATTATATGGTATATAATGTAATAATGACATCCTTCATTTATTTTAATTGTACATTAATATAAATAAAATATTAATTAATATTACTGAATTATGTATGAATATACATTATTGTACACCCACACTTTATACAGCAATTATTACAATATATACCATATTACTTCACAGAAACATAAAACTTTAACCAATAAAACAATATATAGTTGATAATGTGTACAGATGCGCTACGGGGAGACCGGCGGTTTGCGCTACAAACAGGTTTGTATTTCCCGCACGACGACTGGGTCACATGAGTGGTTGGCCCAATGAGGGTGAACTAGCTCCATGATGTCACGCCATGCCCCCCTCCCCCCGCCCCCAACACGTCTCCCTGTCGCCTCTGCCTGCAGGACAGGAAATATCTCCTGCTGCAGGCGAGCGTGCGCTGCGCCAAGGAACGCGGAAACAGGCGTGTTCCACTATGTTCGCAGCCTTACTTCCCTTACAGTCCTCCAGAAGCAGAGAACGTTTTACCCAAGATGACAAAATGACTCGAATGTATTCTCCATGCTATCCTCAGTACTAAGACTCCTTTTAGTATAAAGCAATAGATCACGGACTGCACAGTATCTGAATATATGGATAAACTAAACTGTGTTCCCAGCACTCAAATATCCAAAAAATAAAAATACATGAAGCATGAATGGCAACAAATAAAGATTTTACTGGTAATTGACTAGAGACAAGTGAACATGAAACCAAATTACAAAAAAGAAAAGGATATACATAACATATCTATACACTCATGAATAGTAGAAAAATACACCAAAACTGTATACATATGAGAAAAATATATACATACTTAGCCACCATGCAGGGTCAAAGGAATAATGTCAGGTTAAAAAACAAAGGGTCATAGAACCTCGACACTGGTAGACAGTCATGTATCCAAAAGGGATATATATATATATATATATATATATATATATATATATATATATATATATATATATATATATATATACATACATGAACAAAATGATATTGTATTGTATTGTATGTCTTTATTTATATAGCGCCATTAATGTACATAGCGCTTCACAGCAGTAATACATGTGGTAATCAAATAAATAACAGATAATATAAATAACAGATCATGGGAATAAGTGCTTTAGACATAAAAGTAAAATTTCTAAAGAGGAGTCCCTGCCCCGAGGAGCTTACAGTCTAATTACTGCTGTAATTGTAATGTATACATATGTACACATATGGATACTTATTCCCCATGCAAGATCAGAGGAAAAGATTAGCGATGGGGGGAATTTTTTTTAAGGGATTTGGATCCACCTCGGATCAGCCGGGATCTTTGGTCCGCGGATTTTCGTGAATCAGTCTCATAAAAGGGCGATTCGTCTTTTCCGAATTTTTTGTTTTATCACTAACAATCCTACCCGCGAATGCCACAATCCGCTGGTGGATGTTAAGAATCCAATCCGCGGATTATGGAATCTGCACGCAGTTTGCAGAATCCACGGATAGGATTGTTAAAATCCACCCGCGGATTGTATCCAACGGCGGTCCTTGTTTAATCTGCACGGATTGAAACTGGGACAATCCGTCGACGGATTTTATACTGCGGAACGGATTTGGAATGGAAAGCTCGCGAAATTCCGCAAAATGGATTTTGATAGTTTCGACCCCATCGCTAGAAAAGATGCCAGGTGAGTGTAAAAAGAAACAAAAACCTCTGTACTGGTAGACCGTGAAATATCCACTATGACGAAAATCCCTAACGAACCAAACCGGTAATCGTATCAAGTGGGGGAAAAATATGTAGCCCTCTTACCCCCACCCTAAGTGAGATTGAGGTGGGTAGGTGTATCTGACTACTTATCAGTGTGGTGCTGTACCTGTTTGGCAACCAGGAGGGCTGAGCTTCCGCCACGGGGAACCTGGGGTGAATTACTCTTACTACTACTATATGGTGCAGCGCCTCCACCTGCGATGGCTCCCAGCAGAGCGGGAGTTGTTCCTCGCAGGAAACATAGAAATGAACACATACACTAGATGTAAAATAGCAACGGTCTTTACTATATGCAGAATGTAACTTAACACATACATCAGCAATACACAACAAGATATATGTACCACCCTCTGCCACTAGCTGGCAACTATAACCTTGCCCCTAACTGGGCTATAACCTCCTTCCCAACCCCGTGTCCAAAGAGTCCAAGCCCACCCATGTGTGTGAACAGGCCTGTCACATGTGAGGAGCAAGTTAAAGTTGGTGCACGTGTGGAAGGTTGTAAATACCTGCCCAGGTGTCTCTACACCTGGGTGTCTTCGCAAAGGATCTACCAGCGCCGCTTGGTCCAGCGCTGATCTGTACCTCCGCGTGGATGGGGTCCAGCCGAACGTCCCACCATAAGGACAGTCTCTGTATTAGCAACACAGCTTACAGGAACATGCAGCATACACTATACTGGGTCCCTGCACTAAAGAACTGCAGCAGGGCCTCTCTCTCTTCCTGCACTAAGGAACGGCACAGGTACTGTCACAAGGTCCCTGCCTAGCACACAGCTAAAGGGGCATGGGGTCCTTACCTAAGGGCCTGTCCCTATGAACACCCACCCTCTCTAGTGGGGAGTCAGGGACTCAACTCTAGCCTGGGGATTTCTGGCCTAGGGCAGAAGCTCGCAGCTCTCTGCCCCCCTTCTTTCCCCCTCTGTGTCCTCAGCCTGACTGACTCATGTGCTTCACAACAATGTATCAAATCCAATGCTGCAGAGAATCTGCAAGTCTCAGTGGCTGGCTGGCTGCAGGTGACAGGGATCATAGGGCATTCCCCAGAGGCTGCTGGGAGATGTAGTCCACTCAGGACCTCTTTTCTATGGGGACCGCGTGCGCGATCTCTACTGCGCCTGTGCGAAGATGTAATGGCCGCCGCTATGCTTAACTGCGTCTGCGCAACCTCCCAGAGCTCCTGCACACTTGTAATCGCCACCGCTACCCTTGCCAACCTCTGCGCATTGCACGAACCTTGCGTCACAACCAAGATGGCGGCGCCCACCGGGAGAAGTCGGCGTCCCCTTACCCCACTGCCACAGGGGTAAAACAGGGAGCAAAGGGACATCAGGGAAACCGGGGGTGACCCCCTTACAAATATATAATATAAAATGTACTGTAAGGAGGGACTAGACAGGAGAAAAAAATAATTGAAATAAGGGGGGACATCGTGTCAGAGGAGGGACCCTGTAACAGGGACTTATCCCTGTTAAGAATCTTGCTCTCTAATTCAGCATTGTGCTGGTTGATTGCACACCTGCAATCAACCACCCCCCCCCCCCCCCCCCCCCCTGCCTAATCACAGCTCTGTGAAATAGCCTGTTCTGAGACAGGGAGGGAGATTCCTGAGCTGACATTTGGAGCTGACCCAGGAAAGACAGGGAAGGATTCATGAGCTCACAATGGGAGCTGACCTAGGAAAGACAGACCAGAGGATTTCCTTAGTGGACACTGGACTGTCCAGAGGACAGATGTCTTGAGCTGCAAAGAGACTGCAGGCTGACAGCAAGACAAAGGGGAGAAGATTCCTAAACCGGGATCCTGATATTGCTATAAGCACACAAGGAGAGCAGAGAAGCCTTCCCCAACAGCTACAAGACACAGATAATATTTTCTTATGAGACTGTTGCATAGCTGTGTATATGTATATATATTTGGGCTGGTAAATGGCTTAGCTAACCACCCAGTTAGAGAGGGCTGAACTACATGTGTAGATAGTCTCCAAAGCGGAGATAGGTTTTTGTTTGGCTTATTTTCTTATATTTTCCTGTGTTAAAGGGACAGGCGCTATAAAGCCTCATTTTAATTTCACTTTAAACGGTTTCCACTGCGTATCTCTGCACACGTCTCTTACAGACCCCATATAAGCAATGTTCAGCAAGCAGAAAACGTTCAAAAGTCCTCTGTGGATTGAAAAATCAGCATGCTCTTTTGGGGTCCCTTTTAGTTCCCTTTGCACCATTAACAGATCAGTTATTTTTCCTTTTTTGATAGAGTTATGCTGCCTGATCTCTATACTTTGTTAGCATCTAAATATATCATTCAGTAAGGAGCAAACTGCAGTAAACCATTCAGATAGAGTAGATCCGGTGCTCAAACAAACAAGTGTTCCATAGGAAGATATTTTATAATGTCCTTATGAATGTGGTACCTCCTTTAGACACCATGATGAAGCGCCTCAGGCGTGAAACGCGTTGTGTTTCCCCTGCGTCTTTAGGAGTTCATTATACTCTTGTGTATGTTCCAATAAAATTGAATTTAATCAATTTAATTGAGGTAGCCCCCTCTGGATCCTTATATTCATCGCATTGGATGGTGCTCCGTTTTTTCAACTTTTGTTCCTGCAGTAAACCATTCCTTCGAGTTCCAATTCCCTAGTATAGATTGATGAAGAGATTTTAAGCAGTTTTGACGGGGTGTTAATCCAATGTTTTCCAACTTGTGGAGCTAGCTTCCTTGTGGGGCCCAGGACATCCAAAAGGGGGTCTCAGAGTGATAGGAAGGACATAAATCAGGGCTCTTCAACTGGTGGTCGTGAGCCTTCATGTGCCCCTTGGAGGCTCTGCCCCTGCTAATTTCACACTGGTTGCTTAGGCAGGGTAGTTTCACAGTTGCAAGTAGAGATGGGTGAATTTTTGGGGGCGAATTTGGATCGGCCGGTTCCTTTGGTTAGTGGATTTCAGCCGATCAATCTCAAAAAGGGGCGATTTGCATTTATTATTATTATTATTACCAATGCACTCCACGGATTCCGCAATCCATTGATGAATTTATAGAATCCAATCCGTGGATTTAGCAATCCATGGGTGGTTTCTTAAGAATCTGCCACGGATTGTCAAATCCGCGGATTGGATTCTATAAATCCGTCCACAGATTGTATCCAATAGCGTTTTTTTTTTTTAAATGAATTTGTACGAATTAAAACTGACCAAATCCGTTTGCGGATTTTACACTGCGAAACGGATTTCGGGGGAAAATGCAAGAAAATACGGGAAACGCCCATCTCTACTTGCAAGTTAAGGTAATGTAAATGTATTTTGCATGGGTGCGCAAACATTTTGAGCTGCGCCCCCCTACCTGCTCCGCTAGGTACTCGCGTCCCCATTACTTTTTTGACCGGCGTCAAATGATGCCGGGGTTGACGTCACATGACTCTGTCGCCATGGCGACGGGCATCAAATGACGTCGCGGGGTCATATGACGTCACATGGCCCTGTGGTGTCATTTGACGCTGCATTCCCATGGCGATGCAGCAAAACGTTCTACTGAATCCCGGTAAGTAGGTTACAGAGGCCTCACGCGAACCCCCGGCATTTAATCTAAATGCCTTGGGGAAGAGCGAGGGGCCCCTGCAACCGCCCACGCCCCCCAAAAAAATTCAGCGCCCCCCAGTTTGCGCACCGCTGGTATATGGCACAGATTTGATAAATTATTGCAAAGTGTTGAAAAATAATAATTGTTAAGTATTTAAATGTATCAAAAATTACATAACAATAACGTTGTAGCCTTTTTACTCCCAAATGTTTACCAATCTAGCCTCTTTGGGGAACTAGTTGAAGAGCCCTGATATATGTACGAGGATATACAAAAAAGTGACAAAGAAATAAGGGTGTAGAATGAAACAAAAGACAGAGATGAGGTCAGAGAAAGAAACAGAAATAAGGTAGTTTCCCTGCATCAATAGCCCTATTCATATATTCCACTATGTGGAATCCTCATTGTTTTAAATAGGATATTGTGACCGCATAACCCCAAATCTTGGTCATCTTGCTGTGTGCACCAAATACAGACTTGGGGTCTTAAAGGCAAAACCATTCCATTTTCAGGAGCTCAGTTTGACAGTGTGCCAATTAGCATTATACGCACACACATGACCTCCATGCTGCCAAAGACAGAGGTCATTACACTCTGCTCATATTACTCGACCTCTCTGCAGCATTTGACACCGTGGACCACCCTCTTCTCCTTCACATTCTCCATAATGTTGGTATTCGGAACAAAGCTCTATCCTGGATCTCCTCCTACCTCTCCCATCGTACTTTCAGTGTCTCTTCTGCTAACACCTCCTCCTCCTCTATTGATCTCTCTGTGGGGGTACCCCAGGGCTCTGTCCTGGGACCTCTTCTCTTTTCTCTGTACACACTCTCTCTAGGTGACCTAATAACATCTTTTGGGTTTAAATATCACCTCTATGCTGACGACACACAAATATACTTTTCAACACCTGACCTTACACCTGCTATACAGACCAAAGTTTCTGAATGTCTCTCTGCTATATCATCCTGGATGGCCCTCCGTCGCCTTAAACTCAACATGGCTAAAACAGAGCTCCTCATACTTCCTCCCAAACCTGGCCCTACTACCTCCTTCCACATTACTGTTGGAACTACGATCATCCACCCAGTAGCCCAAGCACGCTGCCTAGGGGTCACACTCTCTCACATTCGCCCCTCACATTCAAAACATTTCTAAAACTTGTCGCTTTTTCCTCTGCAATATAACAAAGATACGCCCTTTCCTCTGTTGCTCGACTGCTAAAACTCTGACTCAGGCCCTCATTCTCTCCCGTCTTGATTACTGTAACCTCCTGCTGTCCGGCCTTCCTGCCTCTCACCTGTCTCCCCTACAATCTATCCTAAATGCTGCTGCCAGAATCACTCTACTCTTTCCTAGATCTGTCTCAGCATCTCCCCTGCTGAAATCCCTCTCCTGGCTTCCGATCAAATCCCGCATCTCACACTCCATTCTTCTCCTCACTTTTAAAGCTTTACACTCTTCTGCCCCTCCTTACATCTCAGCCCTAATTTCTCGCTATGCACCACCCCGACTCTTGCGTTCTGCTCAAGGATGTCTTCTTTCTACCCCCTTTTTATCTAAAGCCCTCTCCCGCCTTAAACCTTTTTCACTGACTGCCCCACACCTCTGGAATGCCCTTCCCCTAAGTACCCGACTAGCACCCTCTCTATCCACCTTTAAGACCCACCTTAAGACACACTTGCTTAAAGAAGCATACGAATAGCACTGTGAACATTCTGAACACATGATACATAAAGCTTGGCCCCCTGCAGACGCACTTACCAGAACTCCCTCCTCCTGTCTCTGTACGTTCTCCCTACCTACCAATTAGATTGTAAGCTCCTCGGGGCAGGGACTCCTCTTCCTTAATGTTATGTTTGTCTAAAGCACTTATTCCCATGATCTGTTATTTATATTATCTGTTATTTATTCGATTACCACATGTATTACTGCTGTGAAGCGCTATGTACATTAATGGCGCTATATAAATAAAGGCATACAATACAATACAATCTAATAATATTGAGTGATTCATAATTTCCCCCCACCCGCTCCCCCCCCCCCCAAAACATGCCTAACATATTGGGGGGGGGGGGAAATGCCATTTGCTGGGTATATAAAGTACAAGTTCAATTAGCCATAAAGCGTAGATTTGTAAATTGTTATTCCATTTAATGGAACAACAGAGGCATTTTTCAGAGATATGAAAGTGCTAGAGAGTTTTTGAGCCTTACAAGTCTATTCTTCATGCAGTATGTACTGTCAAGCTGGGTACACATGAAGAAGAGATATGTGAAGCTTTGAAAGCCCTGCACACACTATTACATCTTTTCAAGAACTCTTGTGCCTGTCCATTAAAAGGTTATAATACATTAATGGGTTGAGAGCCTTAAAAACAGATCATCCAAGAGCACTCAGACTCATACAATTACATCAATAAGCCATCAAAAGTATATATCGCAAAGTCAGAAAAATGTCCAAATTGCACAATGGAGGGCACTGGAAAAACTAGTTGTGTGAAAAATTGTGTGTGTATATATATATATATATATATATATATATATATATATATATATATATATATATATATATATATATATATAGTGTCATGGAAAAGTAGAAAATAAAAAATGATATCACAAATACTATATGATTACATCAACAACTAGCTAACTTTCCCTAAAATCTGTACCGTCTTAACGCATGGGCACGCTGGGCAGTTGCCCAGGGGCCCCACGAGCATAGGGGCCCCACGAGCATAGGGGCCCCACGAGCATAGGGGCCCTATGCTAATCTATGCACAGACCAGAATTTAACACTCATTTTCCGATCACCCGCCTCAACATTCAAATCTCCCGCTAACTCGGTAGGAGAACAATTACGACTTGTAGCGGAGAGTTGGCGTGTCTGCATTGCATGTCTGGAGGTCCCAATAAATATAAGTTTATTTTATCGATAATTTACATTTTTATTCCTGCGAGTGGTTGTGTAGGCAGGGCCCAGTGCACTGCTTTGCCCGGGGGCCTATAATGCTGTTAAAGCTGCAGTTCAAGCAATATCTTGCATGTGTGGGTTTTTTTTTTAATAAATCAGTTCTGTAGTAAGAAAAAATACTTAGCATTTTCTGTTTTAAAAAACAACTTTGAAAGACCAATTTTCTTGTATTCTATTTTAACAAGCATGTTTGTTCCTATAGCAACCATTTACATTCCCCAGATCTAAAGATGTCGCCAAACTTTGACGATCAATAGACGGAGAACGAATTGACCGGCAGCTATGCTGTTCTTTAGGTAAGTAGAGATTGCCCACATGAAACTATTGAAGTAAAAAAAAAAAAAAGAAAAAAAGAAAAAAAACGGGAGCTTGAACTGCAGCTTTAAGACGGCCCTGCTTAAAACTGTTGCAGATTGGAATGATCGCTTCAAAAGAATGGGTGACAAAGTTCCACTTACTTTTGGCATAAAGTATGAGAGTGAGATACTTCTTTTATTCTGCTACATTAAAAACAGGATTACACTATATTATTATCATTTATTTATAATGAGCCAACATGTTCTGTAGTGCAGTACAATAGGTTTGGAGAACAAAAGCAATACACTATCAAACATTAATATACACTGTTACAGCAGGTGAGGAGAACGCTGTCCCCAGGAGCTTACAATCTATAAATATATTTTCTCTTTCTTACATGCACACAGAGATCTTAAAGCAGCACAATGTGGTGTTTTTTTTTTACATAGGTTTGAAGCAGAGAGGTCTCCTGAGCTGGATCACATTTGGTTTCAGCTTCAGGGACCCCCTGCTTCAGAAGATACTTACCTCGGGAAGGGGTGCCAGTATCTGTGCTCAGTTTAAATGTCCCGCATCACGTGGGCCAATAGGAAGCCACAACGGATTACATCACAGTTACCTATTGACCCGCTGGACATTTAAGCGGCCATTATGTTAGCCCCTTGCTTCAAACCTATTTTTTTTTTAAAGTCTCACAGGATTGTTGCTTTACAATCAACTGGGACTTCCAGATATACAGTATGAAGTTTCGGCATCTCTGATTGCTACCTCCTAATGCTACAAACATTATTTAACCCTGTGAGTGCGATAATTACCTTTTCTTACATTTCATTTAATAGCACTAACATACTACACTATATTTGTGTTTGTGTTTTTTCTTTGTTTGCCCTTCCAATTAAACTTTGTTGGACTGAAAAATACAAAAGTTTTTTCAGCATCATCACTTAAAAGCAGTATAATTACACATTGCCACAAATGTGCATACTCACCACCAGGTACAGTATATTAAAAAAAAAACCCTATCCATTCTTTTAGGTGTCATTAAAGTCCTCATGATAAATAAGGAAATATGAATAGATAGGCAGGGAAAGGGATTACAAAGGACAAGGGCTTTGACAATGTTCTCAGTTAAAAGAGCAGCCCATGCAATATCCTACATGTTATTGTTTTTATTTTAAATAAATCAGTTCTGTAGTATTAGATAATGCTTACTACATATGTTTTTTTTTTAAATTCAACTCCTTTTTTTAAATATTTTTTTATTTCTATTGCATGTTTTAACACACTTCCCAAGCAGTGCAAACTTTCCTGTTGTGATAATTTGTTGCCAATATTCCCCACAGTTTGAGGTGTAAACTTTAACAATAGATAATGTTACCTTAGTAATATAAGAATACATTGTAGCTGCTGAGTGACACTGACTGAAGGATTGATTGAAACAGAAGGGCAGCCATTTAGTGAACCCTGGGAAGCACGATCTTTGCTGATCGATCATGGGACAACAAATCGATCGGCAGCTTAGCCAATTAGTTTTAATTAATTTAATAAATGTAATCAAAGGTATATATATATATATATACAGTATATATATATATATATATATATATATATATATATATATATATATACAATGTATATATATATACACAAATAACTATTTATCAGCCTATTTAGTGGGATACAGAAAAGAAATAGGAGAGACAAGGAGATAGGTACAATCTTAGTACATTGCCATTTCACATAGGTAATGATATTTGGTATTATGTAGCGGGGGGTGGGGGGAGTGGGCAGGACTGGTCTCCTCACCTCCCATTCCACCAGGAACCGATTTTTTAGTGCAGCTTGGATTGCCTCTTTAAGGCTGAGTCCAGGGTCAGCGCTTAGGCGCTGACCCGTGCTGAGGCGCGCTGACACTTGGCAGTGAGCCCCTACAGCCGCAATGAGAGCGGCTTTAGCAGGGGCTCACGCACGCGTCCGCAGGCGTGCAGAAGCGTAGCTGTTAAAAATGTTTTAGTTTGAGCGCCCCCCCCTACCCAATGAGGACGAACCAGCTCCGTGACGTCACTGGCCCGCCCCCGACACGCCCCCGGACGGCGCGCGAACTAAGGCCAGGGAAAGCACCCGCTTTCCCTCAGCCTCAGCGCGCCTCTGCACGGCTGCAGTCACCATGGACTCAGCCTAACAATAGAGTGCTTTTCTCGTAGACATGCCATCTAATATTAGCGTATGTATGTGCTGCAAAGACATTTCACCTGGAAATCAATCATTTGTTTATCTCAAGGTAACCCTGTATAAAATGAGCATAGCAAAGTGTAATGTAGTGGTATGTTCCCTGAGTTAATGTCGTTTGTGGAGTCTACCTGTAAGTACCCTCATTTCATAGGTAGGTAAACGGCAGATGCAATATACAATACAATTGCTAGCCATCCATCCATTCATCTGCATTGCCACCACTCACCAGTACTGGTGTATGCCGTACCATGACACCATGAAGGGTGTGCTGACTAAGTGGCGACAGCCATTAGCAATCATCAATATCCGTATCAAATTAGTTTAGCGATTAACCCCGTTAGGGCCTGTATTCATGTATTGGTCTAGGAGCACTGTACTAAAATAAGACACAACTTAAAACACACCTGCGTAAGGCTGCGGCCCCGCTGCCTGCGCTGCACGAGCGTCTGCGAGGCAGGGCGGCGCGTGCAGCCGAGTCCCCTGGTCTGCAGAGAGCTGCAGGGGGAAAGACAGGGGGGGCGTGATGGGGGCGCGGCCGTGACTTCACCCGGCAGATTCACCCTCATTGGCTGAACCATCGGGGGCGTGGCCTAGCGCTCCGTCGCGACTCCTGCGCTCAATTTTCTTGAGAGCAGGAGTTTCTGTTGGTGCAGCGCTGCGGCCCCCCGTCGCAGTGGGCCCGGCCCCATTGTGGGGTGGCTCTTGTCCCTGCAGCGTCCGCCACAGTGGGCGCTGCAGTAGCCAGCGGGGACCTGGCCTAAGGAAGCATATGAGTAGCTCTGTGGCTGATACTTTACACTTCATACATAAAGCTTGGCCCCTTAGCAGAACGCCCTCCTACTGTCTCTGTACGTTCTTCCTACCAACCAATAAGATTGTAAGCTCCTCGGAGCAGGGACTCCTTTTCCTAAATGTCACATTTATGCCTGAAGCCCTTCTTCCTTTTATGTGTTACTAGCTGATATACCCGGCGCTGCCCGGGATTGCAGGGGCGGGGGGGTGAAAGGCGAAGGGGGGGTAAAAGGCAGGGGGGGTGAAAGGTGGGGGCGGTGAGGGGCTGGGGGGGTGAAAGGTGGGGGCGGTGAGGGGCGGGGGGGGAAGGTGGGGGCGGTGAGGGGTGTGGGGGGGAAAGGCGGGGGGGGGGAAAAGGCAGGGGTGGGGGGGGAAGGCAGGAACGGGGGGTGGTGAAAGGTGGGGACGGGTGAAAGGCGGAGACGGGACGGGGTGAAAGGCGAGGACGGGGGGGTGAAAGGCAGGGACAGGGGGGGTGAAAGGCAGGGACGGGGGGGTGAAAGGCGGGGACGGGGGGTGAAAGGCAGGGACGGGGGGGTGAAAGGCGGGGACGGGGGGGGTAAAAGGCGGGTGGGGGGGGTAAAAGGCGGGTGGGGGGTGAAAGGCGGGGATGGGGAGGTGAAAGGTGGGAAGGGGGGGGATTATAGGCGGGGGGGTGAAAGGTGGGGCCTAAAGGTGTGGACGTGGTGAAAGGCGGGGACGGGGGCTGGTGAAAGGCGGGGACGGGGTGAAAGATGGGGACGGGGGGGTGAAAGGCGGGGACGGGGGGGGTGAAAGGCGGGGACGGGGGGGGTGAAAGGCGGGGACGGGGGGGGTGAATGGCGGGGACGGGAGGGGGGGTGAAAGTCGGGGGGGTGAAATACGGGGACGGGTGAAAGGCGGGGGACGGGTGAAAGGCAAGGCACGGATGAAAGGCAAGGGACGGGTGAAAGGCAAGGGACGGTGAAAGACAAGGGACGATGAAAGATAAGGGTGGGTGAAAGGCAAGGGACAGGTGAAAGGCAAGGGACGATGAAAGATAAGGGTGGGTGAAAGGCAAGGGGGGGGTGAAAGGCAAGGGGGGGTGAAAGGCAAGGGGGGGTGAAAGGCAAGGGGGGTGAAAGGCAAGGGGGGTGAAAGGCAAGGGGGGGTGAAAGGCAAGGGGGGGTGAAAGGCAAGGGGGGGTGAAAGGCAAGGGGGGAGTGAAAGGCAAGGGGGGAGTGAAAGGCAAGGGGGGGTGAAAGGCAAGGGTGGGGGGTGAAAGGCAAGTGGGGGTGAAAGGCAAGGGGGGGTGAAAGGCAAGGGGGGGTGAAAGGCAAGGGGGGGTGAAAGACGGGGATGGGTGAAAGGCAAGGGGGTGTGTGAAAGGCAAGGGGGATGTGAAAGGCAAGGGGGGGGGTGAAAGGCAAGGGGCGGTGAAAGGCAGGGACGAGGGGTGAAAGGCAGGGACGGGGGGGTGAAAGGCAGGGATGGGGGGTGAAAGGCAGGGACAGGGGGGTGAAAGGCAGGGACTGGGGGTGAAAAGCAGGGATGGGGGGGTGAAAGGTAGGGACGGGGGGGTGAAAGGTAGGGACGGGGGGGTGAAAGGTAGGGACAGGGGGGGGTGAAAGGTAGGGACAGGGGGGGTGAAAGGTAGGGACAGGGGGGGTGAAAGGCAGAGACGGGGGGGGTGGAAGGCAGGGATGGGGGGGTGAAAGGCGGAGGGGGTGAAAAGCAGGGACGGGAGGGGTGAAAGGCAGGGACGGGAGGGGTGAAAGGCAGGGACGGGGGGTGAAAGGCAGGGACGGTGGGGGTGAAAGACAGGGTCGGGGGGGGGGGGTGAGCCGGAGAGAGCGTGCTCTATGGGGGGGGGATGTGTAGGGGAAGTGGGAGAGAGCCGGGGAAGTGGGAGAGCGCATGGGAGCAGGCTCGCGGCGTAGGCGAATGCATCTCACCCCCTGGCAATGTATCTCCCTCCTCTCTGGCTGCAGGGAGAGGCGGAGAGAGCCGGAGGAGCGCTCTCGGGGATGGGGAGCGTGCTCTGGTGGGGGGAGATGGGGGGGAAGTGGGAGAGCGCCGGGGAAGTGGGAAAGCGCATGGGAGCGGAAGGAGCGCTCTTGGGGATGGGGAGCGAGCTCTGCGGGGGCGGCGTCAGTGCATCAGGGGAGGGCGGCATCAGTGCATCGGGCGGGAGACAGTGTGAGTTTGGCGGGCGGGAGGCGGCGTGTCGAGCGGTGAGGTGGAGGAGGCTTGCTTTTGGTGTGAGTGGGGGGGTGTTTGGAGTGGGCGCCGATGGCCGTGGGTAGCGGTGCTGGCAGCGCCGGGGAGGCTTGGGTTTGCTGTGAGGGGGGGGGGGGTGGCGAGAGGTGAGGCGGCGGCACCGAGGAGCGGGCGCCGATGCCCGTGGGTAGCTATGTCGGCTGCGGGTGAGTGTGGCAGTTGGGACCAATGAGAGGCATGCGGGGCTGGGGCCGGGCCACGGACCAATTTGATTGGCCAGAGGGTGAGTGACAGACCAACTGACCAATCAGATTGCCCATAAGCACAGCAAATATACAACGTTTTCAAAAATATATATATAGATTTGTATCATTTGTTATTTATATGATAGTCACGTATATTACTGCTGTGAAGCGCTGTGTACATAAATGGCGCTATATAAATAAAGACATACATACATAAAGGAATTTTTTTTAAAAAGTATTCATATTTTTAGCCAATTTAGTGCACGAGCAGTCAGCAATGGAATAATATTGTTTCATTAACCCCTGCATTGCGCTGAAGGTCCCTCTGGCAGTCTAGGTTTTAATTTTACATCATGCGAAAAAATGAGCTCGTTCTAAATTAGGCCTCGGCCATGTTAGTTGCTTGCTGGCGGAAGCGCGCTGAGGCGCGCTCCCGCTCAGCACTGAGCCCCTACAGCCGCAATTAGAGCGGCTTTAGTAGGGGCTCAACTGCGCTTCCGCGCACTTGCAGAAGCGCAGGTCTTAGGGGAATTTAAAATTCCCCCGCTTGCCGGCGAGACAGGCCGGTCACGTGAGCGGTTCGCCCAATGAGGGCGAACCAGCTCGGTGACGTCACTGGCCCGCCCCCGGCCAGTGACGCACCCGCCCCCGGCCCGCCCCCTGCAGGCCCGCTGACGGCGCGTGCGGTAAGCAACCGCAAGGCCAGGGAAAGCACCCGCTTTCCCTGAGCCTCTGCGCGCCTCAGCGAGCAAGCAGGGAGCATGGACTCAGCCTTAGGGAAAATCTCGGTTGTGTCGCAAAATGTTTTATAAAGTCAAGAAAACATTAAATTTAGAGCTTCTGCATAAACACAGGAAAGAGAGATTTTCAGCTTCCAAAAATGATCATTTTCTCCATGATTTTTTTTTAAAGAGTGTTCACCCATCTCCCCCTTTCCCTACCACCAAAAATCAAAATAACAAAAAAAAAAATCAAATCTGAGGATGAACTTGCTTTGGGTTTTTGGCTCTTAATTGTTTTTAGATTGTTTTTTTTTTTTTTTACAGATCCGAAATTCGGCTCGGAAATTGAATCCACAATGTTCTGATTCCGGACCTCCGATCACGCTTCTCCTTTTTAAAACTTTTTCACTTTAGGGAGGACGTTAGATTTTTCTCTACTGGCATGAGACGAAAACGTATGTGTAATATGCCATCATGTTACACATTCCTATTTCTGGCCGCCAAACACATACCCTTGCGTACAGAATAATTTTAGTAACAAGCCTGTGCCAATGCATGTCAAAAATGCATGTGAAATCAATTTGGGCATTGGCCTGGAAATCCAATACTAAAAGTGGATACCTAACGGGTAGATTTGCTGAGAATATATCGTAATGCAGTGAGCTGTGCTTCATGCTAACTGAATAGAAGATATAATGTTCCATTTTTGAATTACCATAATACCTTCAAGTTCCACTTGCATTTAGTACAAATTGGTTACTGATCCAACTAGATTCATTTGGATAAATACTTAACTCATTCATATAAGTGGTATTCCCATTTTTAACTGATTTATTAATTGTGTACAATAATATGTAAGTGGTTAAGAAAGGTTAGGTACGTTGCATCAAAATAATAATAATAATAATACTGTGATATGTTCTTGTATAGTGCCTCTAGTTTTATGTAGCGCTTTACAGAGACATTTTGCAGACACAGGTCCCTGCCTGGTGGAGCTTACAATGTATGTTTTTGGTGCCTGGCACATGGAGATAAAGTGACTTGCCCAAGGTCACAAGGAGCCGACACCGGGAATTGAACCAGGTTCCCCTGCTTCAAACTCAGTGCCAGTCAGTGTCGTTACTCAGCCTCTCTTTACTCCAGTGGGTGTATTAGCGTTCTTCCACGGTGTTACTCGTAAATCTTTTTTTACAATATTTCCGTATACAGGTGTGTTAATAGTAATCCATTATGATACATTTTTCACCTGTTTCTATTTCCACCTGCTGTTCCTGCACTTTTCAACTTTTCCATTAGCACTTCCATGTCTGGTTTTTTTTTATTTTCTATTATCACCAATGTTTTGCAGGCAATTTACACTGTTGTATGTTCCTGTATTGAAGAGCTAAAGAAGGCTTAACAACCTGTTTCCTGCTGACCTTCCTGATCCATCTCCGCTCCCTCTCCAACCCATCCCCTTTAGCATTTGCTTAAAGAAAGACCACAAAGCAGAGAAAGATATGTACACAGAACAACAAAACAGATATTGAGTACAAAAGCACTTCATTTGCTCTTTCTGGTGCACTTTAAAGTCTACTCTATAATATTGGTTTAGACCTTTCATCAGTGTGTGTATTTTTCTGTGTATTCCACTAACATGAATTTCTGTAATTTTGCATTTACAGGCATTACTGAAACATTTCAGTATTTAGGGACAAAGTGACTAAATGGTGCAAAGTGCAAACCCCCCAATCCACTAAACCAACCGCCACTCATTCTAAGGGCAAACATCGCAACTTTACAGCCTGCAAACAATTACTCACATTTTTATTTGTACTGTTATTAGTCTCTTTAGCAGGGGATATTGAACTCAACCTGCAGTAAGCCCTTCCTTCTCAACTCTGTCCCATACCTCTAAAAATGCCCTTTTCAGATTCTAGCAGGGGCTATTTGTCGCCCATTTAAATATTCGTAGCATGCTGCCAAAACTGGATAAACTATGGGCATGGTGCCTTTTGCATAAGCCTAAAGTCATCATTCTCACAGAAACATGGCTAACCCCTAAAACCGTTGATGCAAATATCGACATTCAGTGGTAGTCCATTTCTAGGAGATATAGGTCAAAGAGAGGAAGAGGGGTGTTATTTTATATTGAAGACTCCTTATAATTTATGCTAATGTATATTTATGCTAATTAAATAACCTTGTGTTTGTTATCAGTATCCCTAGTGAAAAAATGAAATGTCACAGTCCAGAGAAGTAGTTTGCATAAGTGCTGGGTAGCATAGTTACGTGAACCATGGGTCAGGGGTCCTGCCTAGCACCCCCACTCCGACGCGTTTCGTCCAGAGACTTTGACTAGGAGTGGTCACCACTTTCATTTTTTCACTAGGGATACTGATAACAAACACAAGGTTATTTAATAGGCGTTCATTAGGCATTTTCCTATACATGCTATTCACAAACTTTAATGTTCTACACATCTAGGGATTTCATTCCAACATACCATCTTACCTACAAATGATTTATTTGCGCTGTTGGTATTGGTTATATTACTGTATGCTTATGCAGATGTATGATGCTCTGAGACTGTCATTTATATTTTGACCAGTCTACTTTTTGGTGTGTAGTGTGTACTATTCTTAGTCTTGTATAGGTGCCTTTGAACCCATTAACCTGTTGTGATTCACTTTTGATTTACCCTAGTGTTTTTTGAGTCACTATCCTTTTCATGTTTAGGGTTGACAACTTGTGTCGTTCCCTAGTGCTGTTCACTTGTGTTTAAGGGTAGCACCCGTGACAGGGGTCCATGCCTCTTTTTTAAGTGTTTTTAATCATGTACTGTTTATTCATCCCTTTTTGCACTGTGTCAAATAAATAAACAAATATATCAATTGCATACCTGAGTGCTCCCATACGGGTTACTTTTTTCTCTTTTCACTCACATAATTCACAACCCGTGAGCACCGCCAAATCTTACTCATGTAAAGCAAATAGTATATTTTCTTTGGCTTATGGTGGCATGAAATTTGTACAAGTAGATGCGAGGTTTTTCTTCCCTATCCCTTCCCCCTCTTTTTCCCCCGTTATTTGAACATATATATACAGAAGGGATACAAACCAAAGACTATTGCCAAAACTATTACATCTGCACTAAAAGCCCCACGAGAACACCTGCTACAATACAGACAGAAAGAACCTACCACACGCATACCACTAGTGACCACATACAACCCTACCCTGGAGGGAATACGAAAAATAATCAAAGATCTGCAACCCATGCTGACAGAGGATGCGACATTAAAAGAAATCTTTCCCAAACCTCCCATTCTTGCATTCCGGCAACCACCAAACCTCAAACAGAAATTAGTCAGCAGAAAACTTCACAACGATTTTAAAGACATGAATAACGGCACAAAACCGTGCAGCAACACACGCTGCAAACTCTGCAAACATATTTGCCAGGATCCCACAGCCAGTCACAACCATAGAACATTCAATGTTAAAGGATCATACAGCTGCACATCCACGAATACAGTGTATATGATTCAATGCAACAAATGTGACCAAGGTTGCTACATTGGGGAAACCAGCCAAAAATTACAAGGAAGAATGAATATGCACAGACACTCTATACTCCATCACGAAGAAGGAAGATACTGCTCACCTGTGGGACATCACTTCTCACAACCAGATCATTCCATAAATGATTTAAAAATCAAAATCCTCAATGCAATGTTTAAAAGCACCCAAGAACGGAAAACATTTGAGCTCAGAATGATAAGACTCTTTGACACCAAAACCAAGGGACTTAATGTGGACATGGGTTTTCTCACACCCTACCAAAATTGTCTGTAATTATCCTGCTTGCCTCTATTCTTATCCACACTTTCTCTCCCCCTCCCCCCCCCCCCCCAGCATCCCTTCCCCACCTTTCTTTGACACTGTCCCTTGGCTTCAAACACTTAACACCCGACCTTATCTA
The DNA here is from genome assembly GCF_040206685.1 of Ascaphus truei. Taxonomy (NCBI): domain Eukaryota; kingdom Metazoa; phylum Chordata; class Amphibia; order Anura; family Ascaphidae; genus Ascaphus; species Ascaphus truei. The sequence goes on along the minus strand of NC_134487.1, from coordinate 279,739,456 downwards.
CAGTAAATATCTTTTTTTTTTTTTTTTCTCTACACTGTTTTAGCATTGATTCCTGTGTAAATCAGTATTGCTTGACCTGAAGAAGAGAGGAGAACTCTCGAAAGCTTGTCCTATGACATAAATTGTTAGTCCAATAAAAAAGGTATCACCTAATACTGAAGAACTCATTTATTCTGCACTATATATATATATATATATATATATATATATATATATATATATATATATATATATATGCAAGCTCGCACAAATAAAAGCATTTCGTTAGCCACAGAACGGTATCATCTATTTATTTTTTGATTATTGAAGCTCGGCTAACACGGTATTGATACCTCAACATGTATATATATATATATATATATATATATATATATATATATATATATATATATATATATATATATATTGTGTATTGCTTACCCCTTCCTATACATTACAATTCAATCACTGATAGCACATTACAACTGAAAATATAAAAATAAATTGTGATTCACACAGCTCTTTGTAAAGTCAAAAGTCTTTGGCATTTATTTAATTACCAATTATGGTTGTCAAGCACCTATGGTATAGTATACCAGGTTAGCATATCTGTCTCTACTCTGTATCAGTCTACCAGTCAATTTAGAAGCAGTTGGGTAAACACTGTTAGGTTGCCTGTGCCTGTTGGGTATATTGTATTGTATTGTTTGTCTTTATTTATATAGCGCCAAAAGTGTACTCAGCGCTTCACAAAGAATACAGTACAGGGAATTATAATTATACAATAAGTATATTGTATATTACTGTAGGTTGGAATAACACCTGTCTCTACTGTGTACCAGTCAATTCAGTTATAGTTGGGTAACACACAGTTAGGTTACCTAAGTGTGTTGGGTATATAGGATTTAGTATAAGAGGCATACCGCTATCTAAACTGTATCAATGTACTTGTCAATTCAGTTCAAGTTGGGTTAACACCACTAGGATACCTGTGTGTGTTGAGCATATAGTATACCAGGCTGGCATACCACTATCTGACCTGTCTCTACTCCAGTGTACTAATCCAGGGGTGCGCAAACTTTTCTCCCTGTGACCCCTGCATGCTGTCCCCCCCTGCTCACGCCCAACCCTTGCCATGGTAACGTGACGTCACGTGACCATAACATTGCGATGCCATGATGACGTGTCGCTCGCTGGAAGCCAAGGGGACTCAGTTACAGAGGCCTCGCGCGGTCCCCAGAAATTTAATTTCAATGCCTTGGGGAAGAACGCGGGACATCTGTAATCGCTGCACCCCCCTGAAAATCTCGGGTCCCCCAGTTTGCTCACCCCTGTACTAATCAGTTCAGTTCCAGTTGGTTTTAAAGCAGCAATCCCACCCAGCCTGTATCAGTTTAACTCATATAATGTTATTATTATCTTACCCCCGGCTCTTTTCTTTTTTAAATGTACATTTTTTTACTGCTAAAAAGTCTAATGCTTTACAATCTGTAGCTGCTGCGCTTACCATGCAGACTGCACTGGTCTCTGGGGAGACCTCCCTATTGTCCCCTACACTTAATATTGAACATCCTCATGTCTCCTGACTGGAATGATAGATTTTAAAAATAAAAATAGTGTAAAAACTACAAAACACCATCAGACTACCTGTTTCTGTTGGTTAAATAGTATACTGTACTACTCTAGTTTAACATACCACCGTCTGACCTGTGAGTCCGTCTAAGTTTGATTAACACTATTAGGTTACTTGTGTTTGGTATATAATTTGGCATAGAGTTATCTTTAATAGTTATTTAAAATTGTTTTAGATATATTATTCCTAATTATTTTTTTATGCCTTTAGACATGTGTTATACAGTCAATGTAAGGTGTGGTTGAGACTTATGTTAAACATTAAGTTGCTTTATAGTGTCGTTTTATAATTTTCCTGCTTATTTTACCTTGTTTACATCATTTTTGTTCACCAATCGAGCTTTGACAAAACAAAAACCAAAGATAATTTTTATTAGTAATAAGCTTTTATTTTCACTGGGTTCTATTCTTATAAGATCAATATTTTGCTCTACCGTTAGCTATTTGTCTGTCTGACATCACAATTACTTTCCACAAAACAAACACAAAGAAAAAAAAATTGTGATTGACAATTTGTCAATCATAACAAAAATATATTATGCAAATACTGTGAAAACACCATTCAAGTTTTAATAACAATTTTAAAATACCCAACACCTACATTTAACCAATTGAATGTGTCACTACCCTTACTTCACGCTGTTTTTAAGGAAAAGTCGGCAACTCAAAAGATTTAGTTTTGAAAATATAATATTATAATATATAATAATATTATATATAATACTAAAAAATAATAATAATATATAATAGAAAATATGGCTTTGAAAATATAAGTCAGAAACCATGACTGCAAGAACACAGTCTGGTGGTATACATATGTATATGTGTGAATCCTTTCTGCAGTGTTTCTAGATCCCAGTCTACTTAGCAAAGTAATTAAATATTCACTAATTAGTGACATTGATAAAATATTTATTTTTAGTTACAAAACTGGTCCCGTGTTGGCATTTGCCAATTTCTCTTTCTGATTCATTCCTGCTGTCTCTTGTGTTTTGTTGGCTTTCTGTGGGATTTCAGTTTCTTTTCGACTAATGGCCTAAAGCATAGAAAGCCTAATCGAATTACAGATAAGCTGGGGTAAAAAAAAAAAAACACTGAGTGAAGTAGCAAAATCAAAAAGAATAAGTGGCCATCTTGTATTTACTGAATGTGATTTGTTCCCACACTGATGATGGAAACAGGAAATCGATGAGTTTGCAATGAAGGATTTAGAACACTTTGAACTTTATTGAACTTGACTGCCAATGTATCTGCAAAGCACGTAATGAATGAGCTACCTTTGAGGGCTCCATCAATGTGATATTTTAAAGTTTCTGTGCAGCTGAAAAATTAACCCCCTAATACTGCCGTATGGAAATGATATGCATTTGCAAAGCAATGTACTGCTGGCCTTCTAGCAGCAAAAGGGGTTAAATGTGGGTTACATTTTACAGGCGTGTTAAAATACACCAATATACTGTCGGCTGCTCCAATCTTATAAGTAGGATGACTATTTTTTCCCAGTTAAAAACCGGGACAACTGTTTTGCGCATGCGCGAAAGGCCCACGCCAACTGCGCATGCACGAACGTGCAGAGCAGACCGCGCATGCGTGAACGACCCACACCGATCACGCATGTGCGGCTGACAAGAGCGGATTACACATGCGCGGCCGGCAAGAGCCGATCGCGCATGCGCCGGATCGGCTCCCGCGCAGTCGGCTATTGGCGGCAGTGCATTCTCGACCGGCGTAGGCCATTCGCGTATGCGCGGCCAGCAAGAGTCGATCGCGCATGCGCAGAATCAGCACTTGCCGGCCGTGCATGCACGATCGGCTCAATTCCGGCAGCGCAATCACGATCAGCATGGAAAACCGGGACATTCCTAGAAAAATGGGGACTTCAGGTCACCCTACTTTATAGCCTCTTTTAAAGCAGTAATCAATGCTGCTGTTATTTATTTTTGTATCATTTCATATTTCAAGTGGGTCTTTCTCCTAATGGAGTACCATGTTGGTCCTAAACTGGGAAACCCAATTTCTCAGGTATTGTGCCCTGAAATTTATATATTCTACGGGATCCTGGGCAGAAGTAGACATGGCCTCCGGACTTGTCCTCTGGTGACCATTCAGTATGAAGGACCAAAGAGGTCCCCACTAATAATCACTCCAAACAGGAAGTTGTTGATAGCCATCTTGGTTAAGCACAGAGTCAGAGTCCTCAACAAAGGTAAATATCTCTTGCAATGTTGGATTCTGCTAGTATAAGACAACCCCAGATGAGAGGATTTGTCCTTTTTAGGGTCTAATAGGAATGGAGACCTTGAAGTCCTAATCAGAGCATCTCCAGTTCTACAAAAACACTCCTTTTCCACCATTCACTCATGCTTTGTGAACCTTGTGAGTAATGTTAGCAAAGATAATACTGATGTGAAAAGTAATTAGTGAGAATGTATTATATAATCTTTCTGAGCTGACAAATCTATAGAAGGAAACAGTCTGTCCTTTTAATAGGATGGCAAATTGTGTTGGCTGGAGAAAATTGTCAATAAACTGTGTGAATTATCAGAATGGAATCACTTGCTGATGATATTGGTATTTACTAAGGATTTATCATCTTATGTAAAGAACACTCGTTATTTAACACAAGAGTGATCATTAACTCATGTTCCTTCCTGCATTATTAGAAGGGTGGATTTATTTATTTATAAAAATGTTTTACCAGGAAGTAATATATTGAGTTACCGCTCGTTTTCAAGTACGTCCTCGACACAGTTATGATAACAATACAAGGTTACATTAAGGGATAAACATTATATTTAAAACAGCCAACTAAATACTATTGGTATCAACGATAATGTTATCCATTGTGATCAATAAAGTAGTATCTCAATAGATCACTAATAAAGATGTAATTACCATATAAACAAGGAAATTATATTTAAACACATTTCATGAACAGTTAAAGTTAATATATGTAACAGTTACAGACCAGATTAAAATATGAGACAGCTTTAGTCTTGAAAGAACTTAGACTGGAGGCGGCTTTGAGAGTCTCTGGTTGGTTGTTCCAGTTGTGATGTGCACGGTAATAGAAGGAGGAGCATTCTGGACTGAACCTTGGGACCGTGAACAGTCTTTTGGAGTCAGATCTCAGGTGATAAGAGCTGCGTGTGGTAGGGTTGAGGAGCTTGTTCAGATAGGCGAGTAGATTACCCAGTAAGTATTTGAAAGCAAGACAGTAAAAATTAATTTTATGCCTGGATGTGATGGCCAATCTAGTTATTGGATAATTTTGCAGTGATGTGTGTTGTAGTTACATTGTAGGACAAAGCGGCATATAGAGTTGTAGAGGGTGTCTACTGTGTGCTAAGGTGAGTTTGGGTGCTGTAACATATACTATGTCCTCATAGTCTATAATTGGCATTAGCATAAGCTGTGCAATGCACTTTCTGACCAGCGGGCTTAGGGAGGATTTTTTCCTATAAAGTAGACCCAGTTTGGCAGAGGTTTTGGATGTCAGTGTATCAGTGTGCAGCCCAAATGTTAAATGGAAATCAAACCATATGCCCAGATAGTTAAAACTACTGACGGGGGCTAGAATAGTGTTCGAATTGGTTCTTATCTGTAGCTCCGTCATTGGTGGCTTTATAAATTTAGCCTTGGTTCCGAATACCATTGTTACAGCCTTGTCAGTGTTTAAAAACAGTTTGTTTTGGGAAATCCAGTATTCAATTCTTAAAAAATCACATTGAAGTACGTGTCAAAGGTCATAGAGTCTAGGGCTGTGTGCATATACTGCAAGACTGTGCCATCCGCTTACAGGGCCGTTGACACGAGAGGGAGAGCTGGGACATTTCCCCGGCCAGCCGGCCGGCACTGGAGTTAGGCCCAGCTTCTGGTTGCCACCACCGGCGGGGCCTGGCTCTCAGCTCTCCCCAGCTGCTGCCTCGTCACACGCTAGGCTTCTCTCTCTCCAACTGGTGCATGCCGAAAGCTGACCGTAACTTCCCAGTGCACCCAGCTTCCGGCGTGCACCGTTTGGCGGCCCGGCGTGGGACGAGGCAGCAGCTGAGGAGAGATGAGAACCGGCGGGGGCATCCAGCCGGACCCAGCTGTGGAGCCTCTGGTTGCCGCCACCATTCCCCGGCTCCCGGCTATCCTCAGCTCTCTCTGTCCAACCTGGGTGTACCCGGAAATCAGATACAGCCTCCAGTGTGCACCAGCAGAAGAGAGAGGCCTGACATGGGACGAGACAGCAGCAGCTGTGAAGAGCTAGGGCCTGGCGGTGGCAACCAGAGGTAAGTGTATTTATTTAAGTGTATTTGGGAGGGGGGTGGTAAGTGTATTTGTGGGGCTGCTAAGTGGATTTGTGGAAGAACAGTTTCTTACATCTCATGCTGAATATTAGACATACGCCACTTCAGATATATAGGATTTTGGGGAGCAAACAAAAGGCAAAAAGAATGTTGCAGAGAGACGCAGAATGTGATACGTCTCATTATATTCTGTGCACCGTGTAACTCCTCCCCCAACTCCTCCTACTGACTCTCCCAGGTCACAAGCTGGGGCAGAGAGACGCAGAATGTGATACGTCTCATTATAATCTGTGCACCGTGTAACTCTTCCCCAACTCCTCTTACTGACTCTCCACAGGACACAAGCTGGGGCAGACAGAGCCAAGTTGGAGCACAATGCTTTGATATATACGTGCAGGGTAAAAATGTCCTGGTTATGCTCCAAAATTGCCTTCATACATAGACCCCAAAGTTTTTATATACATATATATATGATTGTGTGCAATCATGCATGAATACAGAGCTCGGCTTACATTTGTAGTTTACTTTAGCAAATTAAAACAATAAAAGGTTTCAGTAATGCCGGTTTGTTAACATGCTAACTTATTACTACAGTACAGTTATTATACTATAATATATACTTTATTGCATTTTCTAACTTTATATTCTATGTGAAATCTCAGCAGGAATAAGGTCATCGAGACGGGGAATGTGTACTGAAGACTGAAATAACAAAAAGGTCTAATGTAGAAAATGATTTTTTTTTTTTAAATGGGAATTGATCCATATATCACATTTTGGATATTTATTTATCAAGGTAAATATAATATCAGATTTCACAAAGAAAATAAATCTCATAGGAAGCAATGGGAATTTTAACATAGTTTATTTTTAATTTTTAATTTCAATCTTTTGCCTCAGTTTTGCCACCGAGAGACTTTGATAAATAGAGGTTTATGGATTACAGTGAGATAGTGCCAATCAGACACTACTGAAGTCAGGGGGAATTTCCATGCAAGATCACACTTTAATTAATAGAAACCCTATATAGCCCCTGTCACGGAGGGTGGCTGCAGGAGTCCAGATGCTGGAATGGGCTAGCAGGAGTCAGCAGACAGTGGTCAGCGTAGGGAGCAGGCAGTGGTGGACAGTCAGAAGTCAGAGGTAGGCGCAGTGAGCAGGAACAAGCCGGGGAAGGACAGGAGATCCAAATATAGTCTAGTGCAGTGGTGTGCAAACTAGGGGGCGCGAGATTTTTTTTTGGGGGGGGGGGGGCGCGGCGGTAACAGATTCCCCGCGCTCTTCCCCAACGCACTTAAATTAAATGCTAGGGGACCGCGCGAGGCCTCTGTAACTCACTTACCTTGATTCAGCCATCTTCAGGCGATGCTTCGCCCTGGCAACGCGGCATCAAATGATGTCACGGGGTCACAAGAGGTGACATTACATGACCCGGCGGCGTCATTTGACCCCAGCACAAAGGTAAGGGGGGGGGCGCAAGCACTGGGGGAGAGCAGGCAGGGGGGCGAGGCGCAGCACCAAAAGTTTGCGCACTCCTGGTCTAGTGCACGAAGAGAGGGAGACAGCAACACGATGAGGCAGCGATCTTGATCACAGGGAAAAACCACAATAAATCAGGACAGGTAAAATAAAAAGGGGAGGTTTATAAAGGGCTGGCTGCCGGTAGGGGGTAGGTGCCGGTAATCAAGCAATCAGCAGGCAGGAAGGATCTCTGAGGGCTGTTCTATAGAGGGCGCGCTTGCTGCGCCGTGCGCACGGCAGTGTGCGTGTTGCCGGCTGACAGGGGGAAAGATGAGGAAAAGAAAGATTTCGCACCGCTTACGCCGCTGAGATGTATGTATATGTATATGTGTATGTATAGAAAACAAAGGAAAAGAAGCGTCAGCTCCATAGTGTAATACTGTCAAAAATAGGAAATTTTATTAAAACATGGAATAGTCACCAGGACCTATACTTACATGGTGGGTAAAAAGAACACAATCATTTGAGACAATCTGTAATTGCAGATCCGCACTGGTAAGGTGGACAGACAGGTAACTAAGAATATTGGATCGGGTGACCCAGGTAGTATAAACAATAAGAGTCACTCCTCTGTCTCTCACAGACCCCAGGAAACCACTTAATCAGACTGGCTCCAACTGCACCACAGCGCTGCTCTCACCAGCTATGTAGTGCACTCCACGCTGTCTCTCAGATGTAGAGTGCCGCTCCACTCAATAAGACTCCCCACAGCAGTTCCCACCAGCGTGGGTGGTTCAATAGCGGCGCCACAGGGAGAGCAGAGAGTGATACGTAGAGATGTGCAGTACTTCCTGGTTTCGCGTGTCAGACTTCGATCCAAACCACCCTGACCCGGCTACACGACGATGAACTTGCACATGGCTGCAGGTCGGTGTTTACAAATTCCCACCTTGGCCTCGCGATCCCGTCCTGTTTGGGGTGAGCACTCGTTACAGTGGTGGATTGATGGAATAGCTCCTTTCAGTGGTGGTGGAGGCTTGTAAAGAAACATAAAACTGCTTGGCTTAGACACAAGGGTAACCAAACAACGACAAAGAGAGCTCAAAAGGAACCGGGATTAATAAAAATAATCTTTATCACATTGAGAAAGTCATATAAAACGACAATTAATTTAAAAGTGTGGACAAAATCAGGAGGAAATGTTTCAAATTAAACGTTAGTAACAGTTTTGCAGGGACCAGACATCAGGAATTAGAATCGGCTTTCCACAGCGTCTCGGTCGTGTCTCCCATGATGGTAACGTCTGTTCCTCTTCGTTTGCTGTAATCCGGTTACTTCCTAGATGCTTACCTCAACATGTTTCGCGTAGGTACGCTTCATCAGGGGGTCAGTTAGACACAAGGCTATCCTAAATATGAAAAAACGGTAAGGATCTAATATGGTTTGATGCATCACAACAGGTGGGAATGTGGGCAAACTAGCTGGGCCAAGTCGTACTTATGTTCTATGTTTCTAGCTCATCCGCCACCCTTAACGATGTTGCTATGATGACACCATGATTCATCCTCAAGAAGAAGAAAATGTAGACTGGGTACTTTGCCAATGGAAAATTAAGATCTCATCAGTTTTACCAAGAAAGAAAGAATTCATAAGGATCATGTAATGGGAGAAGGAGGGGCTCAGTGAGTAAGGACACTGCCTCTGTAAACAATGACACAGTTTGAATCAGAGGAATCTGGTTCAATTCCCGGTGTCAGTTCCTTGTGACCTTGGGCAAGTCACATTATTTCCCTGTGCCTCAGGCACCAAAATTATAGATTGTAAACTCATCTGGGCAGGGGCTGTGTCTTGAAAATATGTGTATGTGCTGCGTACTGCATGTTATACTGCAACCATGAAGCGCTTTGAGTCCCATTGGGGCAAAAGCACTATATGAAATTCATTTATAATATAAAGAAAAAAAGACAAAAAGAAGCGCAAGATCCATAGCATAACTCTGTATAAAATATATTTAATGTTAAAAAAAGAGAGACACGGTCTATTGGACCTGCACTTACAAGAGGATAAAAGATACGAGCATTTGAGAGATCAACTCTGTGTGGATGACGTCACCAGCTAGGAGTCGGGGTCCAAAGCTGGGCGCTTGGGGAACGGATCATGTAGTCCGTCGGTTCCGGCCTCAGAATAAATCCACTTTACGATGTAGAAATCGTGGATGAGTACACAGTTCCCTTGATCCAGCACAATGCAGTTTGGGTATCACAGCACAAAGACCGGAGCTCCTCACGTGGTCTCCGCACACGTGATGACGTCACCTCGTCAGCGAACATTCATTTATAATCTCTACACATCAGGTAACCAAAGAAACTCTTAAACTCGCCTGATTGTTTTTTGTTTGTTTTTTAAAGACATTCATTTAGCCAAATTCAACCCATTTCAGATATTAGTCATTTACTACCATTAGATGGAGAAAAGCACTACATGAAAGAAGGTTTTTGTTGTTGTTTAGTATTTACTGATTGCTACAAGACTGTTACAGTACTCACCAACAATAACATCAACCGCGTGCACTGACTATTTAACTCAGTTTCAAAGCAATGTGTTCCAAACCTATCTGATAGCAAATGGGGTTAAATCAGGTTTGAATCAATAAAAAAAAAGCTGTTACAGAAGTAACAAAGAAAGCTGAGAAGAAAATGATTAAATATACCAGAGATACAAAAACGCACTTTGTTAAATAATACCAGGGAATTACAGACCTGTAAGCCTGACATCAATAGTGGGGAAGCTACTTGAATGCTTAGAAACATTAATTTCTTCCTGACACCCGTATTTTATGTTGTATCTGACATCAGTTTCTTACACTGCTCATCTCCTTCTCTCTCTGTTCTCCCCTCGTGGATTTATCTTATTTCCCCCCATGTCTTTTCTCACACATGCCATTCTCTTTATTTAACCCCCCATGTATTTTCCCCTAATGTCATCCTCTCTCTAACAATCTGATGTTTCTTTTCCCAGCATCCTTTTCTCTTTTCCTTCCCCTCTCTCACTCTGTCCCCCTCAGTCTCTCTCTTTTCTCCCCCTCATGTCTCTCTCTCTCTTTTCTCCCCCTCATGTCTTTCTCTCTTTTCTCCCCCTCATGTCTTTCTCTCTTTTCTCCCCCTCATGTCTTTCTCTCTTTTCTCCCCCTCATGTCTTTCTTTCCCCTCTTGTACTTTCATGTCAGTTTTTTTTTTTATCCCTATAAATTAATCCTTCCCTCTCACCTCTCTCAGGCTGCAACTCCAACCCGAGCCCCATGTTGCTCTACGTGAAGCACCACCCCCTACGGAGGCTCTGCAGAGGAAGGGATTTCCCCTCTGTGAGCTTCCTGCTGCATGTCAGGGTCGCTGCAGAGAACAAGGCCGCGTCAATAATCAACGCGCGGTGCAAACAAAATCTGGGGGATCTATGGGGCCGGCCATAGTGTGCGTGAGCGAGGAAGCGCAACGGAGTGGCAGATTTTTCAGCTGACAAAATGTTTTGATTGGGACGCGCGACGGACGGGTCACGTACGTGGTTCAGCCAATGAAGTTGAACTGCTCACGTGACGTCATGGTCCACGCCTCCCCATCGTGCAAGTCTACAGGCCACGGATCGCTCCAGCACAGGCGCACACGCCTACTATTTCTGAAGCCTTAATGTACAGGCAGGAGGCAGGGGCCCCTAAACACACTGGGACCATTCCCCAGTGCCGTTCTGGCTGTTCCCCCCACTCCACCCTGTAGGCGGCCCTGAGTCTGCAGTTATATATTTCTATTTAAAAGCTGAATGTTAAGAGCTGAAACAGTGGTTTGAGTTTGGGGAGGGAAAAAATAAATCTGTATACTGCTGCATACTCTGGACTGACAATATTAGAATAAAAAAATATGTTTGTTATTTTTAATATATGTAAATTCAACAGCAGAGAAAAGATATGGAAGGAGGTGTCAGTCCTAAACCTACACCAAACACCAGTGTCCAGCGCTTTGACAACCATAACACTGAACTAAGACATCACAAACTAGATCTTCCCAGCTAAAATGATAACTACCTAAATAACAGGAAGTACACAGGAGCCATTTTTATCTTTGGGAAAATGCACTCTGACTTTTTTTTTTTTTAAACCACGACCAAAACTAATTTTCTTGAGTTAATTGAAACCCTTTTATATCAGTATTAATTCTTAGTGACTGCATAGGACACAATGAGTTATATGCATTGGACTTCTTTATTCTTTCAAGCCTCAAGGCAAAACAACTATAAAAGTCAATAATTCACACTCTAGTATAGTTCTTGCTGCTGGGCATTAAGATTTAAGTAATAACCATTTATTTACAAAACTGAAACTAATAGCACCCAACATTCTTCATGTAGACACGTGAACCAATTGTACATGGTTCTATATTTTTAATTGTGGAAGTGGTTTAAGATGGTCATCAGGGGGTTTCTTTCGAAATGTTAGCTCGCATCAGTTCTGTGTCTATTTTTGCGCTAATTATCAGTTCTCTGATCCTTCCAAATGTGTTTGAATTGAATCTTTAATGATTAAATATGTTGCTTTTGTAATAACCCCATTCTGCTCCTTTCCTTCCCTGGGCAGAATTCCATCATGGACATTGATTTATTTTTTACTACAGATTCCATTTAATTTGGTTTTTTTTTCCCTCTTTCTCTTCTCACACTTAACTATAAGTTGTTGCAAAGTAACCAACTAAAGAGGTGATTATGTCAAGTGGCAATGCTAGCTTTTTTCAGGGCCCTTTACAGACTTGATATCTCACCCTCTATTTACAATTTTCCAGTAACCATGTTGATCCTGGAGAAATGCAGATTTGTTGTAGGTTTAAGCAGACCAAGACTGACGTCCTTCGTAGATGAAATTATAGTGTGTGGAGCAGGGGGGGCGCAAGATTATTCAGGGGGGACACGGCGGTTGCAGAGGCCCCGCGCTCTTCCCCCAAGGTATTTCAATTAATGCCAGGGGATCGCGTGAGGCCTCTGCAACTTCACTTACCTTCTCTTCGGCGATGCATCTCAATGGCAACACGGCATGGCAACGTGACATCACGTGACGCCGGAGAGCTAGAGAGAAGGTAAGGGAGAGGGGGGGGGGGGGCGCGAGCAGGGAGGGAAGCAGGCAGGGGGGGCACAGCAGGCAAAGATTGTGCGCCCCTGCCCTAAAGGATACCCCTCCTCCTGTCTTTGTAAATTCTCCCTACTTACCACTTAGATTGTAAGCTCTTCGGGGCAGGGACTCCTTTTCCTAATGTTATTTTTATGTCTGAAGCACTTATCGCCATTATGTGTTATATTATTTTGTCTCGTGTATTACTGCTGTGAAGCGCTATGTACATGAAAGGCGCAATTTCAAAAAAGATAACGTATCACAACCTACAATGAACACTTATTTACACAAACCCTACTACAGCATTTTGCCAAAACCCACTTACTTCTGAAATAAAGAATAGCGTTGCAAAGCTCTCGGCCAGTTCCCAGCTGCCACATGGCAGACCCCCTCATTATAATTCCTAATTGCCTCTGGCCGAGGACCCAGATGAGTGAGGTTGGGCACTTCTGAGTAAACATCACTGAACCCCTTTGCTGCTAGGAAGACCTGCAACACATTGCTAATTGTACAGATTGATCATATTGCACATCAATACTGTCATCCTTCCATTAAATGGATCAAATCTGACTTGCGAATGAACTCGAGTCCCTAAGCTTGCTGGGTATCTATCTCATTGTAAAGGGTGCTCATGCGCTTGCTGCAATTAACATTTTGTGAGTTGCTAATATGAATGCAATATATATATATATATATATTATGAACTTGCATTGCATTTTACCCTGGTTAACTTCTTAAAATATTTCTGTAATACCTTTCAGAGATTGTATGGTATTTTAGAATGATACAGTTCTGTAATTCAAAACATTTGAAAAGGCAACAATTTCTACATAGTGCAACAGTTTTGTATATGCCAATTAGGTAGGAACTATAAATGTTCTCATTACATGTGATACAGAACCAATTACTCCAGATACTAAAAGAGCAATAGTAAGTTGTCAGTGTCCCTAGTGAGTCAATTTATTTGGATTGCAACTGAGAAGAATATGTTAGCAGCCTCTGGGCCCTGATTTACCCCATTTTGGAGCTGGAACAGAACTACTGGCATTATGTATATTTATGTACACAGGCCTGAGTGGGATATTTTTAAAAAGCAAAAAAAAAAGCCTTTTCTGCAATAGTAAAAATATATTTTCTCACACAAGGCAAATTGGTTTAACACCAACCTGCACCTGTCAGTGTGAAGCAGCAATCAGCTTTCCTGAGCAATATATGATTCTGTTGCAATGATCTAAAACCTCTTATTTGTTGATATCTCCATGGAACTTAATTCTTGAGCTACAATACTGCGCACTGGAAAATGGTCCCAAGCATTAAAATGGCCACCAGAGATTGCAATACAACCCACAGAAGTCAGTTTATCTTCTTTAAAAAGGAATAAATGGTTTTAATTGGGATCAAAGCTGCGCCATATTATGAATTTAGCTTGGAATGAATTTTTAAGGGGCTTGCTGCTATCAAACAGTGCATTGTGTGTTTATTGTTTACATACATTCCAGGATACGTTAGCAATAAATAAAAAGCAGTGATATTAATGCAGTCAACATGCATCTAGACAAAAAAAACCTTGCTGCAAATTGTGTATATAATCACTTTCTGTGGGAAGTACAAAGATATAGAATTATGGTCAATTTTACCTACAATATGTTGAGGTAACTACAAAATGAAATACACTATAGCACTGGCTGGTATTATCTATTGTAAGTATGTATCGCTTTCATGCTAATTGTATACTCAGAACATTTGAAGATTTGATACTAAATTGCTTTGTATGAGGTGTATATAGAAAATCAATTTGAGAACCTTTTGGCAAACTATACACATTATTTGCAGACTTATATCAAAACCCATTTGCAACTCCTCAGCAACAAAAGTTCAAAAAATAGTTTTTGAATTGCTAAGGGCTTTAGCATTGGCTTATGGACTTTAAGGTGACTATTGTCCCTTTGGTCATTTTAAGGGTCAGTCCCACCCAGGACCAAAGTGAAGTAATGGCAGTGGCATGTTTAATATGGTATGTTGAATGTAGGTGATTGTAGGTCAGGGGTTGCCAACTCCAGCCCTCAAGGGCCACCACCAGGTCAGGCTTTCAGGCTATCCTTGCTTCAGCGTAGGTGGCTCAGTCATTGGCTGAGCCACCTGTGCTGACGCAAAGAATATCCTGAAAACCTGACCTGTTGGTGGCCCTTGAGGACTGAAGATAGCCACCCCCTGTTGCAGGTGATCAAACACATATGAATATTTTAAAATAGTAGTATACTTTAATATGTCCATGGTACATGGGTAGGACGCTGAACGTGACACGCTCAGTGTATGTCATGTGCATATCATTACCCTTAATCCTTGTGTGCGGTTTATGTACTGTATCACATGTGACAATGGGGTCAATGGGGACTTGCAAAAGACATGCAGGTGCAAGTTTTGTCACTTAATTTCAGCAACCCAAAGCTTATTGTGTCTGGTTTGTAATGACTGCAGGCTCAATACAGACCATGAGATCGAGATCAAGCTGATAAGTCACATTGTTTCATTTTCAGCGTTCTACCCGTTTACCATGGAAATGTTAAAGTATAATACTATTTTAAAATATTCATATGTGTTTGATCACCTACAAAAGGGGTGGCCAACTCCAGTCCTCAAGGGCCACCAACAGGTCAGGTTTTAAGTGTATCCTTGCTTCAGCACAGGTAGCTCAATCAGTGGCTCAATCTTTGACTGAGGTCACCTGATTGAGCCACCTGTGCTGAAGCAGGGATATCCTTAAAGCTGCAGTTCAGTCTTTTGTTTTTTTTAATTAATTTTTTTACTTCAATAGTTTCATGTGGGCAATCTCTAATTACCTAAAGAACTGTATAGCTGCCAGTCAATTCGTTCTCCATGTATTGATCGGTGAAATGTGGCAAGATCTTTAGAGATGGCATATGTTTTTCTTCTGCTTCTGTCACTCAGTGGAAGCTCATGAATATTCATGAGCACTCCTGCACTAACATGTGCTAGAGGGAGGGCAGGGCTGACAAAGGGGTGTGCCAGGGCTTGTGACAGGACACGAAGGGGCAGTGCCTTAGCAAATGGTTGTTAAAATAGAATACAAGAAAACTGGTCTTTCAAAGTTGTTTTTTTAAAAACAGAAAATGCTATAAGTATTTTTTCTTACTACAGAACTGATTTATTAAAAAAAACACACATGCAGGATATTGACTGAACTGCAGCTTTAAAGCCTGAGGTGTTGGTGGCCCTTGAGGACTGGAGCTGGCCATCTCTGGTACAGGCCATAATGGGTCTTCTGAAGCCCAAAGGTGTGATCTTGACTTAAAGCGTTCGTTTAGTGCCCCGAGTAATAATTTGAAGCACTGAGTACTGAGGAATAAAATATTGGAATGAAAACGCAATATAATGTACAGTAGTATACGTGTATCGCTGGTTTCAAGAGTACTGAGTAGGAAGTGGATTTCTTTTTGCCTCTGTGCACAGCTTGAGTGCCGACTTTGGTCCACCAACTTTTGGGGATAGAGCATTGTAATAAGCACATCAGACATTGGGCATTGCCAAGAAGGAACAGATACTGGAGCATGAGCACTGAGCACAGAAGCTGTCTTTTAGATTTAGTTTTTGATTCTGGATTTCCTTTACCCAGGCTTAGCTGTACACGCTGTGTAAAACAATAGTTGAAAATGTAGGGAAACATCCATATTTAAAATTGATAGCAGGCTAACAGTGTGTGTTAATTTACATTGCATTACCCAGAATCCTTGTTAAAATAACATGTATGAAGCAGGTTTGTGGGACCTGTGAATAGAAGTTTCCCCGAGGGACATCGTTTCAGTGAAAGGTAGAAAGATTGTAGCTTCAAGAGGCCAGGTTTAAATAGAAAAGTAATTTATAAGAACAAGAAGTCAAAAGTGGAGACCTCCAACGCGTTTCTCGCCCATTGTTACTTTGTCATGTTGATGATCGTGGGACCTGTGGAGGCCATGCAGATACACACAATAATTTGTGTGGTGGAGGATTTTTGTCACGGTTCTTTTAGCTTCGCAAGGCAGAATCAGTACGTAGGTTTAATTTCAGGAATCTAGAACGAAAAAAATAAAGAAAAAGAAAACAAAACAGCAGCAGCTCTTTTGAGCGACTTTTATAATTGTAGTCTTTCCTGGCCCAGGCTTTGCTATTCAACATACAAAAGGTAAAAACTCTTAAAGAGGCAATCCAAGCATTTTTTTAAAAAAAATACAGAATTGATGCAGGGGATCTCTGGAGCTGAACCCCATTAATTTCAGCTCCGGGCACCTCCTGTTTGCAGAGGTACGTACCTCTGTAGTGGGTGCCGGTAGCCGCTCCAGGGTACACTCGGGGTTGCCACCACTCCGGGTTTGACCCAGAGACTACAGGTTTCGGTTTGGTATCTACGGGCTACGGGTTGAGATATGAAATCTCCGGGTTACTGCAGGACTGGCTGGGATGTTTGGTGCAGGGCCTCAGCTCTTACCTTCTTCGTCGGTGGAGGCATCATCCGGCGCCATCTCCCCTTGCATAACATCAATTGGCATCACGTCGCCATGACAATGGGCTGTCACATGACATCATGGCGCCATGCAACGTCAGGTTGTCATGGCAACGTGACGCCACTTGATGTCACGGGGTCAAGTTGCCGGATCGGATCCTGCCGCCGCCTGAAAAGGTAAGAGAGTTAAATATATAAACAAATAAATAAATAAATAAAAACCCGTCAACAAAAAAAAGTCTCTGGGTTATTCATCAGAAGGTGGCAACCCTGGGTACACTATATGGCCGCTTTCCAAAGCTCCCAAGCCCTGCGGGCCAATAAGAAGCCGTGATGTCACCCGGTGCAGCTTCCTTTTGGCCTATGTGACGTCGGAGGTAAGTATCAAGGGGTTCCCGGAGCTGAAATTAATGGGGTTCAGCTCCGGGGACTCTTTTCTTCAAACCTGTATTAAAAAAAAGGGGGGGGGGAAAGGGGGAAACAGCTTGATTGCCTCTTTTAAATGTCCATGTTTCAAATTAAACGGTCAAATTAATAGGTGACATGCCTATTGTGGTTATTTGCATGTCGTTATCCAGCATACTTCTCCGTACGACGTGACAACGGGTGAATTAAACAGATATTGGGAACTTGTGGAACACATGCAGATTATATATATACTCCTGAGTTCCCTGTCTGTGCTGTACCTTGTAAAGTGGTTTTGTCACTTGGTTTGCCAACCATAACTTGAATGTGTCCAAGGTATCGGAATGCTTTGGGTGTTTGTTTTTGTTGTTGTTTGTATCTTAGCTTTTTTTTTTTTTTTTTTTATGTCTGTGGATTTTAGTATCTACAGTTAAATTGTCAATTACTTTTGTCCTTTATTTATGAACCTGTGATTCTATCATTTCAGCAAACAGATAAAAGTACAGGGAAGTAAGTATCTGGTTAATAAGTAACTGCCACAAGGTATGTCAATTTTGCTCTGGGAAAAAAACAGACAATATGAAATGTTCATCTAAAATGTAAGGAGTCTCTCTGATAAGTAGGAAAAGCTGGTTTATTTACAAACACATATGTACTGTAGTCTAAAGATGACTCACAGCTGCCAAAGAAACCAGGTCAAATAATGAGAATAAAGCCTTGTAGCGTATTACTTCCACCAAAAGCCACCAAATGTCTTGATTTGCCCAGGTCTGTATTAAGCAAACACAGATCAGGAATAACTGTCCAGAACATAGAACATTAAAAAAAATGAAATTACCAAGCCTATGTTTTCTTTTAAATAAACGATTAACCTTTTTATGAAATTCCTACTCTTTCTGCAATATGTTGTACACCTGTTACTGTTCAGTCTTCCAGCAATGTGGTATTTCTACCTTTTACTGACAGAGACACAATGCTCAGTGTAGTGTAGTCAACTCTGGCAGCGAAATGGTTAAACGTTTGCCACTAGTCCGAATTATTTAGACGAGGCATATTAAAAAACACCCAATCACCAATTCATCTCCATCTAACGTCCCTATTTAATTATCTCCTGTTGAATGATGCCTAATTCATGTTGTTTATTAAAATGATATCTCATCACTGCAGAGCCAGTCGTGCACCACATAATTAAACTGTGAATATTGTTTGACAAATGCTTTTAATTTAGGGAATCCAGATACAAAATGGTATATATTACACTCATTTAATGCATGAAATCTGCTGTAAATATGCTGCTCCTTCAGGGAAAGCTGCCACAGCCTGTGTTGCTGCTAGAATAGCTGAAATTGGGCTTTAATGTACAATGTAGGGATGCTCTGTCTGGTCTCTCCTCCTTTTTATTAGATCAAGTGTGACATTCTCTGATTGGCTGATTCTTAGGGTTTCCTGGAACAGAACACTATTTAAATACCAGTAATTTCCCAGTAAGAAAGATGCAGACCTGTAACAGAACAGCTCAGATAGGACTCAGGCTGAATGATTTTAAAGGTCTTCAAATGCAGGTAACAATAAGGTAAGTACTATGCTTATCATGTCTTCCACACTACACAGGGAAAGACAATGGCAGAATCCACATCACTGAGCATGATTAGAATAAAGCCTCTCTGTGTTATGTGCAGAACAGATCTTGTGTACTTTTGTTGACAGATACAACATTGCTAATCTATACAGAGCAGCATTTTCTGAAGTGATGGTGAACAGCCAATATTAAAGAAATCCACCATTTTTATGATGATGTTTTTACTTGCACTCATTAGGGATTGAAACGGTAACAAAGGCACAGTAAACATATTAACAGCATATATTTCACTGCTATTATGGGTTCTCATAACACTTTCATCCATTGTATTGGACCATGTAAAACAGTTTGTTGACATCTATTAGCATACCTTGTTTATGGTGGGTTTTTAACAAATATGATATTTACTTTACTTGGCATACTTGTAAAATTATATTTGCATGAAGTCACCAGATAACAGTGAACAGTGCATGGCAGGAACCTTTTTACATGCTGTAGGCAATATGTAGCCATAACTGAAAAGTCAAATAATTATTTTTATCAGCTACTGTAAAATCCAATTATGTGCAGAGCAATTGGATGCTGCACCTAAGAATATATTTCATCAAACCTATTAATATTATCTCAGAGACTTGTCACCGCAGCAAACAAGACCTGCTTACAATAACTTAAATGAGACATTTTCATGATGTGTACATTATCCAAACATCACATGGTAAGACATTATCCTTAACCTAAACAATATTCAAGGCTTACAATTACGTTTTTTATTTTTTATTTTTAATCTAGAATTGACTACGTGATTCCAGTTAGAACATCTGTGCTCTTTAAACTTATTACATGTTTACTAATTTTACTGGCAGCAAACAATGTCATATAATAATTTCTCTGGTCACCTATTATCAAATCACCACCATGATATTATAAACGTGAGTGATCCTATTATAAATGATTGTGATCTGTAATGATACTTTTGTTGGATACTAAAGAGCTTTAAAAAAAAATAATAATATTTGGAGCTCCTTGGTTGTAAGATCAGGATTTCACCATTTCACTGCTTCAAAGATATTTATTGTACTATATTGCAACTCTTCTCCTGCAGCAGAGGGGTTAAATAAAATACCATCTATAATAAGTCTACAGTGAACCATTTTTACAGCGAGCTCCTGCTTTCTGCACAGATCCCTACATCAGAAAATCCCCTATAACAGCTGATTTTCTTCTTCACCTTATATATGAAACACCAGATATATTTTAAGTTAACTTCACATGGAATATAATGCATATTATTAATGCTTATCTGTATATAATAAATATTAAGTAACATGTGATGTGGAAGCAGAAATATGTTGGAATTTTTACACATGATGTTGCAATTTTAATAACCTTTGGTTCACTGTATTTGTATTTTTTTGTCTTGGGTTCAGATTCATCTGGTGAACATATCATTTGTTCAGTATAAGGACTCAATGGGTTTATACTCTTCTGCCATTGCCATCATACTGTATTTTCACTCCCTAACCCCAGCACTTCCTGCCCACCCATATGACAGTGGATTTAGCCCTTTTATTTAGTTATTCTGTTATTCTATGTACAGTAGCAGGCAGCTCTGTGTTTTCTTCATGGACTTTTATTAGACAGATAATCATGTCATAATATTCACTGTGGGTGTGTGAGACAGACATACCATGTCTGAAAAGTTCCCCAAGGCTGGCGAATAGGTTCTTTATTAGCATTTAATATATAGCTACACACTGTGTCCTGCTTACAAATTGGAAGCATAAATCCATCCAAGTTATCAAAAAATATTAATTTGTACATGGGTGAGTAATACAGTATAGGGTATGAATAGGGAGGGATACCCAAGGTTTTACATATTGATGCCCTAATACCCTGAAAATAAACATACTGTTCTGAAGATACTCTGTTGTATCTCTATATGCTTTTAGCCTCTTAAACCGTGTTCTCTTAAAGTTCATCATGGTTGCTTCTCACTTTTCTACTCTTTATTCTACATTAAGTATCAAAAGGAAAACCAGTGCCAGGGTGGATTATATCTAAAAGCATTAAAGGTAGCAGTGGGAGTCAGCATTTTAATGATTGTAGGAGAACTCATAATTAATTTCCTGGTTTCTGCTCTCTAAGTAAAAAAAAGTTTAATTGAAATAAAAAGTCTTATTTAATTGACGTGTATGTATGTATGTATGTATGTCTTTATTTGTATAGCGCCATAAAATGTACATAGCGCTTCACAGTAGTAATACATGTCATATAAATAACAAATATAAATAACAGATCATGGGAATATGTGCTTCAGACATACTGTAAAAGTAACATTAAGGAAGGAGTCCCTGCTCCGAGGAGCTTACAATCTAATTATAGTATAGTCACAATGTGTTACAGTGCCCATGTTACTGCATGTTCAGTTATAGAGGAAGGTGCCAAGCATGAGCTGTTGCTTTGAGGTATAAATTGATTTACATCTTGGTTTCTTAGTGGCCTGAATCCCTTCATATTTTAATTTTATGATTATGCAGAGTGGCCTTTCCCTAGTTTAAATGAGTGTGTCTCACAGAGCTCCATCACGTGACTGGTTGGAGGGAAAGTGAAGGTTGTCATTTTCATATAGGGAGCTATAGAATAGAACCAGATACATAGTTGCAGCATTGAGCAGCTATTGGATTCAAAACAAGACCAAAAAGTCTAGGACTTGCATGTTGAGCCCCAATTTCAAGCCAAGAGCTTGGTAAGGCAGTAGTTTTACACAGCAATGTTAATAATAATAATAATAATATTAGCATGTTCTTGTATAGCGCTGCTGGTTGTACGCAGCACTTTACAGAGACATTTTGCAGGCACGGGTCCCTGACCCGTGGAGCTTACACTCTATGTTTTTGGTGCCTGAGGCACAGGGAGATAAAGTGACTTGCCCAAGGTCACAAGCAGCCAACGCCAGGAATTGAACCAGACTCCCCTGCTTCAAACTCTTAGTGCCAGTCAGTGTCGTTACTCACTGAGCCAGTCCCTCTCCTTCTTAATACACCCAAAAGTCTACAAAGTCAAACCCTTATATTCCCTTAAAGCAGCAATACTACATTCCTTCCTTTTTTTTTTATTCCTTATTTGTATATGTAAAGCATGTGACAATGTATAACTCCACATTCTTACCTAAGCTGGCAATCGTTTGGTGCTCCTGTTATAAATCTGTAAAAATCATGATTGTGTGCCTAACATAATGGTCGCTTTTCAGTTTCAATCAATCCTTCAGTCAATGTACAGGAACTCAGCAGCTATAATGTATCCTGATATTACTAAGGTAATATTATGTGTCACGGGAGACCAGGATTTTTTTGTTACAAATTTATAGCGGGATCATTCAATAGGCAAAACAAGGCAGTGAAATAAAATGGGGTTTATTTGGATACAGCCTCTGAAACACAGCAGAAATACAAAAGACAGAAATATAGACACTTACTGGGGTCTGGGGTTTGAGATCTAGCCTTTTCTAGGTGCAGGGCGACACTTGCAAGGGCTTACCCTGCTCGGGACCTTGTCCCGGATGTCGTGGACTGAGATTCGGTAGAAAGTCCCAACCGGGACTTTGTCTTGATCGTCCTGGAACTGATTTCGGCACGAAACCCTGACCGAGACCGCTACGTTCTTAAAGGAGAACTTGGTCCTCGCTAACTCATTGCCACCCGCTGGGCAGGCTCCACCAAGTCTGGCAGATACAAAAGGTGTCCCCAAAGGGTGCCCTTTGTTCTCTGGACCTGGTAATTCGCCCTTCCTCGTCCACCAAATGGTCTTCTCACCTCTGGACATCCTCTCCTCTTTGAACTATGGACTCTATACAGTACAGACATGCAGCGTCTATGCTGATGCCCTGGCTGACTCCATAAAGTCTTATGACAAATGTATAAAACATTATAAAGTACACTTGAATAAAGTATGCACCTTGGGGAACCTTATACTTATAAAGGAAATGGATTTGGACTTGAAACTCAGGAGTCTGTGGGACACTGGGTTGCCCCGGTGTAATTCACCCCACGTACCGTCAAATAATGCCTGCTCGCCGGGGAGAATTAAAGGACTGTCGGTAACTTCGGCCCCCGAACTCCTGCATACAAAATAATTGTATTTCTACCCAAATACCCCACCTAAAACTTACACATACAAAGTTTCACAGTTCTAAGGCCAAGGGAACATGAAAAGAGAAAAAAGCCGGGGTCACTTTATTTGTCACATGTATAACCCCAGGTCCATGGCTTATGGTGCTGATTAGCTGCCAGAGTCCCCACGGTTTCAGGGGTAACCAGAGGGCTTAACCTTTATTGTATAGCCTGATTACCCCCTTCCGTCACATTATGTATTGTTAGGCCTCGTTCAGGGTGCAGGCTTCGGAGGGAGGGCGTGCTGCCGTGCGTGCTGCCGTGGGACACAAAGTATTCAAATTGAATACTGGTTGTCAGGGTAGCAGCTGCCCTGTCTCCGAAGCCCGGAGTTGACGCTGGCTACAGTTTCAGTAAACAAAAATATTCGTTTTTTGAAGCTGCAGCAGCGTCACTGGGACCTCGGCAGCCAATGAAATCATTCTTGAGAATGATTTCATGACTGCAACTTGGATCCCTAACCTGCCATCTGTAGCCCCGCCCCCTCCCCACCTCCTCAACTCCTGAAAAAGTCTGCTGGGAGGATGAACACACATCGCCCAGCAGACTGCCGCCCTCCCTCCCGAACGCCCTCCCTCCAACTCCTGCCTCTGGCACCCTGAACAAGGCCTTAGGCTAAGGCCCCGGTCACGGCGCTGTAATGCGCGCCCGCGCTTTTGGCTGCGCGTTACGGCGATTCCCCAGTCTGCAGCTCACTGCAGGAGCAGAGACCGGGGGGGCGTGGCGGAGGAGTGACGGGGGCGCGGCCATGACGTCATCCGGCAGGTTCGCCCTCATTGGCTGAACCGCCGGGGGGCGTGCCTAGCCGCTCGACGCGAGTTCCTGCTCTCAATTCCTCGCAGCGGGCCCGGCGCCATTGCGGGGAGGGCTCTCGTGAGCGCAGCGTCCGCCACAGCGGACGCTGTAGCAGGCAGCGGAGGCAAGGCCTTACAGTTTACAGCTCACACTGCTGGGTACATTGGCAACAAATTATCACGAACAGGAAAGTGTTGCAAATTTCTTGCACTGCTTTGGAGGTGTGCTAAAGCCTGCTATAAAGATCAAAGGATGCTTTAAAACTAATTCAAAATTTGATTTTTTTTTAATGCAGTAAGTATTATCCAATACTACAGAGCTGATTTATTTATTTTTTTAAAAACCCACATAAGATTTCACATTTTTCTGCTTTAAAATGGACAACAAAGATAACCCTGCTATGTACATATCCTACTGGATGCAAAACAATAGTGCAGAAAACAGCACCATAAATAACACAATGAATTCCATTGAAAGCAAAATATTTTCTTCCCTTGATAAATCAGGCGTTATTTATTTATTTTCCCACTGTTTTTCCCCCAGTTTGCAGCCAGTGGGCTTTAGCAAATAATCCCGTTTACTGTAGGTTTAACTGCTTGGGTGCAGATTAATGACCCGAATATTGTATTTATTTGGCCTCTGGAGGTTATGATCTGTAGGCTGCTTTAAATCACGCTGGGCCATTTTTATGCTTTGGTTATAACAATCCTGCTCTACTTTTATCATTGCATCTAATTTAATGCTTGGTCTGTCATGTGTAGCAATAAGGCTCAGGGAAAGCAATAAGGCTCAATAAGGCTCAGACACACAGACACACTACAGCTTGTTTTCTGCTGATAATGATCATTTTCACTAGCTAAATATCCTTACAAAGTGCTTAATATCCTTCTAGAAATGTCTTGTAGTGTCATACTTTTTAATGATATATAATTGTATCCAGGGTCACTGAAAGGGGGGGAGAGCCGGGACAAGTGTCCCTGGCCCGGTGGCCGTGGGGAGGCCTGCTGGCGCTTGAAGTTGGCCCCGGCCAGAGTTCAGGCTCAACTTGTGTGTCCGGCTGCCAGACTTGTGGTTGATGCCAGGCTCTGGCCCTCCCAAGTTGCTGTGGGCCTGCCTCTCTGCTTCACTGTCCTGCACTGGGCCTCTCTTTGATGTTGGTGCGAGCCGGAAGCTGGCACTGGTGAGCACCGACATCAGAGAGAGGCCCGGTGCAGGACAGTGAGGGGGAGAGGCGGGCCCGCGGCAGCAGCATAGGAGAGCGGCAAACAAAGGGCCGGCAGCCGGACGCACAGGTTGGGCCTGACCTCTCGCCGGTGCCAGTGCCGGCCAGGACCCCCGAAACCACCGGCATGAGAGGCCCGGTATGGGAGAGTGAGAGAGGCCCGCAGTAGTGTGGGAGAGAGACCATCCCCAAGGTAACTGTAATAATGTATTTAGGGGGTACTGTAAGTATGTATTTGGAGGGGCTAGTATAAGAATGTGTTTGGGGGAGTAATGTAAGTATATATTTGGGGGTAGTGTAAGTATGTATTTTGTGGGGGATTGTGTGGGTATTGTGGGGGGGGTTAATTATTGTGGGTGGAATTGTGTGTGTGGTCAGGGAGAGTTGAGGGAATGAGTGTGAGGAGGGAGCATGATTGAGTGAGAGGGAAGTAATTGAGTGAAAGGCGTGTGAGGGGGGAGTGAGGAAGAGGAGGGTAAGAGTGAGATGGGGGAGAGAAATATATAGGGAGAGGGGGCGAATAGAGGAGGGGGCTTGCAATACCACTGACATTGGGGATAGGGGGGGTAGGGGGGTCTTGCGAGCTGTAACTGTAGTCCTAGGCCCCAGGAAATCTGTCGGCAGCCCTGATTGTATTAAGTAAGTATTATTGATAACATCCACTACAACAGTGGTGCTCAACTCCAGCCCTCAAGACCTTCCAACAGGTCAGGGTTTAAGGGTATCTCAGCTTCAGCACAGGTGGCTCAGTCTGAAACATGAAGGTCAGGTGAACGTTCTCATCATGAGCAGACACCAGGCAGTTTATTTACTAAAGTCACCTGGGCACAAAACTAGGGAAAAACTAATGCCAACAATACATTTAACATAGGTTGAACTTGATGGACATACGTCTTTTCCCAACATCATCTACTATGTAACTATGTAACTATGTAACTATGTAACTATGTAACTATGTAACAAAATACAACAGATGTATCAAACCAAAAATGCAATTGCTTTCAATGGGATTGGTTACCTTTGATAAATGTTGCACTGGTTTAGCTCTAGTTTTGCATCTCAGAGACTTTAGTAAATAGACCACAAGGTGACTGACCATTTATCTCTATTCCTCGCTGTGTGGATCTCCGGTCCATATATGCTTGCTACCAGTCAAACTCATACATGTGGTTGCCAACCATAAATGTTTGGTGTCTACTGTCATTGTAAGTTAATTTGGTCAAGGTAAATGAATTTCATAACAAGAGTAAGACAACAAGGATTATCTGTACTTTTAGCAAGACCTGTGCAAGATGTCAATAAATGTGCTAAACTGTACTATACATTTCAGATACACTGACCTTGGCCCATTGCAGACGCACTTACCAGAACTCCCTTCTGTCCCTGTAAGTTCTCCCCACTTACCACATAGATTGTAAGCTCTTTGGGGCAGGGACTCCTTTTCCTATTGTTTTATTTCTCACATGCCTTTTCCCATTAAGTGTTATAATATTATGTCCCGTGTGTTACTGGTGTGAATCACTATGTACACGGATAGCCATATATAAATACAGATATAAAGAAAGCACACCATATATACTAAACCATTAGCTCACAATTGGCAAGTGTGCGTGCCATAAATAGTATAAAAAAGATACTTCACCAAAACCAAATAACCAGGGAAGGAGACACAGCACTGCAGGAAGATGGGAAAAAATGGGATTTAGTCCATAGGTATCCAACGTTTCTGAGCCATGTCAGGGCCCCTTTATCAGGGAGGTGCATCACCCTGATGAAGGGACCCTGAGATGGCTTCGAAACGTTGGATAGCTATGGATTAAATCCCATTTTTTCCCATCTTCCTGCAGTGCTGGGTCTCCTTCCCTGGTTATTTGGTTTTGGTGAAGTATCTTTTTTAAATGCAGATACACATACATAGAATAGTAACTACTCGCATAAGTCACTACACATTGACACTATCCCTGACCAATGTTTACATCTGTTGACGCAGTGGGACTGGGAACGATCCAAATGGCCACTAATGTCAAGAGAATGAATGTGATGCAAAGTAAATGGCTGAATTTTGTATCCGAGTGTAAACAAAGCTTAAGATAATTTGTGAATCTGTGTTTAGAACAAGGTATCGATTTACTATGACTTTTCTCGTCCATACTGTCGTTCTAAAAGTGTATAGTTCATATAACTCACACAGCAAAGGTTCAGCAAGATTAAAACTGCTATACACTGGTAGTCTATAATGAACCCACATGTATATCAAAACAGATCATCCTGTTGGGTGACTATGAATTTTGCAGTTGATTACTATATACTTGAAACACTTTTTTTTAAAGACGCTTCTATTTATTTAATTTATTTAATAATCAAATACTTTACCAGGAAGTAATACATTGAGAGTTACCTCTCATTTTCAAGTATGTCCTGGGCACGGAGTTATGATGACAGATTCATGGCCCCACAGCAGCTGGTCTCAGGAGAAACAATGGAGGTGAGGGCTCTGTAGTACGAAGGTATTAATGAGGACATCACTCTGATGTTTTACATTACAGTGCAAATCAGATTAGTATGTCTTTTCTGACACCATAGCACCTATTACCAGCTAATAGTACTTTCAAACCAGATGAGATTCTAGAACCTCCTCATCTATCTAAAAAAAAAAAAAAAAACATAATCAATATTTTACATAAACCATGATCATGTTCCCCAGATATTATTGAAATTTTGGGTTCAGTGCTACAGCTAATTACATTTCATCCACACTGCAAACAGAAAATACATTAGTTGCTTTTAAGCATTTATTGGCATTTTTTATTTAACTTTTGATACGAACCATTTTAAATATTTAAATAAAGTTGAACTACATTCTGTTTCTATAGAAAATAAAGAACAAATAAATAATACGATGTTCTAATACCTTAAGGCATGGCAAACTGGGGGCGTGGGATTTTCTGGGGGGTGTGGTGCTTACAGAAGCCCTGCTCGTGTCCTGAAGGCACTTAAATTAAATGCCAGGGGAGTGTCGAAGGCTTCTATAAGGTCCTTTACCTTGGCTAAGATGGCTTCTGGCAACATGTCGCCATGGCAACACGGCGGCAAATGACGTTGTGACGTCAGAACACAAGGTAAAGAGGGGGGGGCGCACGTAGGGGGGGAGAGCTGGCAGTGGGGCGCAGGAGAGAAAGATTGCGCAACCCTGCCTTAAGCCTCTTTGGCAACTTCTCGTGTGCCACACACTCAATGATATTGTGTCCATTTCTCAAACACAATAAAGCAGGGTGGCCAACTCCCGTCCACACTACCAACATCACAATCACATCAACACCTGAAGCATGCTGGGTAGTGGTCATCTTTACTCTGATCTCTCCTTCATTCCTCACATTAAGTCCCTCACGAGGTCCTGCCATCTCCACCTCCAAAATATTGGCATGGATACGCCTTTTTTCTCACTCATGATATAACTAAAATCCTAAATCCTTCACTCATCTTGTCCTACATTGACTACTGCAACCTTCTCCTAGTTGAAATTCCCCTTATCCACCTATCCCTACTCCAATCCATCCAAAATGCTGCTGCCAGACTAATCTATCTCACTCACCGCTCCACTTCTGCTACTCCACTTCGCAAATCCTTACACTGGCCTCCCATACCCTCTAGAATCAAATTTAAAACCCTAGCTCTGACTTACAAAGCTGTCAACAATGCTGCCTCCCCTTACAGCTCAGCCCTCCTCCCCAAATACGTCCTTAAACGCTCCCTACTTTCTGCCCACAACATCCGCTTTTCCTCCTGCCTTATCACCTCCTCTCAATCCCGTCTACAGGACTTCACCCATGCTGTCCCCTCTCTCTGGAATTTCCTACCACATACTGTACCATCAGACTCTTCCCCAGCTTTTATACACTTAAAAACTCCCTTAAACTCACCTTTTCAAGGAAGCCTATCTGGTATACTTCAAACATCCAACTGTCCCCATTAACCCCTCGAACCACATTTGGACCAGCTTTGCGACTGGACCAATCTCCACGCAATGTAACGCCCCCTAACATCTCCACACTCAAACCTTAATGGGATCAGCTGTCAGGCTGGACCTTACTCCAACCTGAGGTATACTCCATCCCACAGTGAGAAGCCACTTAACTTTTTTGTTTCAACATTGTCTTTACATTGTAAGCTCTCACAAGCAGTGCCCTCATTATCTTCTGTATCTGTTTGTGGATGTTTGTCCTTATTTGTATGTGTATGTCATTCTGTTTATGTAATTATCAAATCTCTGTTACCCCCATTGTACAACACTGCAGAATATGTTGATGCTTTACAAATAAGCGCTTTATTAATAATAATAAGAGAAGATGAGCACTTCTATTTCATCCCAGACATCAGGAGATTAATTGGGCCATGCCATCTCTAGTGATTATATGCCCCTGGACAGTGGCCTAGCTAGACATTCGCGTGCCCCCGGGCAAAAAAAAATCAGGGCCCCATTGATATTAATACTGACTAGAATTTTTTCTCCCTCTCATCCTCTCCCTGATCCTCTATCTCAGGGGTGTGCAAACTAGGGGCCAAAAAGTGATGCACTATGAGTGCTCATTTACATGTCATTACCCAGAATCCCTGGCAGCCGTGGAATCACGGTATGCTGTGTGATTATGGGCTAAGGCAAGTGTGGAGATGTGTCTGAGACGTGTAAATATGCACATAAGTGTTTAAGATTAAAGTACTCTGGATGGTTCTTATTATTTTTTTTAACTCGCCCTAACTTGTTAGTGTACCTGCATAGAGAAATAATGGAAATGTAACATAACACACTTGCTGTCAGATAGGCCAGTAACACAGTTCTTGCAAATTGTTTGCAAGGGACTGTAGTTCTGATGGGGATAAGAGGTCACTAGAAACTGGTGAAGAGCTCTGTGAGCTGGGAAACTCAAAATAGCCTCATCGTTGCAGATGGAATTCTGACAGGGAAGCAGTTAAATACCTTGTCTTCTGCAGTTTCTACATTTCAATGAAACAATTAGCTTGTATCTATGGAATGCTTTATTCTTTACCTTCAATGAGGGCAGATATGTCAGTAGCAATGAATTAACATATAACTTAAAAGGACTTGGGTTTTGCACCATCTTAAAACCCATCTAATCCAAAGACAGAAAAGGCAACAAAAACAACACACTGTGTCTCCTTCTAACATGTGGAGAGAAAATTCTTTAAACATCTACATGGATTTATAAATAGCTCAGTACTAAATGGGGAAAAAAATAATCAGATAATAGATGCATCTTGATTAGAGATGAAAACCTCCAGGTATGGAAATCAGATTTTGGGTCTTGGGACCAAAAAGGGTTTTTCGTTGCGGATTTTTCTTTCTCAGTGGGACTTCACTGTTATCTATTTGAGCACTGATGCTAAAAAATATATATAAATGAGACTGACCCCAAAACAGTGAGACTCACAGGGAACTAGTGAGAGTTGACATGTCTGCACGATCATGGTCACAGTGGGTAAGGGTAGGGGTCATTTGAAATGTTGTAATCATCAATAGGATGTTACCTTTGCTGCTCTATTCTCAGACCATTCAGGAGGATAGCAGTCCTTTTGTTTCTGTGTTATAAATAATATTGTGGTCTCCCATCAAGCTCTCACTATCAAAGGGGCCGTCAGCACAATGCAGGGGAAAGGAGATCACAAGGCAACAGTAGAGAGAAATACTCCGTCTGTACAACATGATTTAAACCAGCAACGCATGAAATATGCTTCACCCAAGTAAGTTGGCTGCACAGAAGCTATTAGCCTGAGTGCATATTTTTTTTTTTTTAGAAGATAAGTGTATTTTTATTTGAAAATCACTCGCAGCCTCCCTGCTAGGTAAGGAAGTACCTCCAAAATTAGGTAGGATTCCCCTTTTTATTTTGCTATTTTTAAAGCCTGTTTGTAGGATTTACACACTCACATTATAAGCACAAATTGCCATATTCTATATTGTATAACGTGGTTGGTCGGACTAGTTTTGTCCAAAAATCCCCATTCAAGTAAATGGAAATTTTTGGTGAAATTAGCCCAAATGACCACTGTGGATAATATAGATTACCCCCAAATCCCTCCTTGTGGTTATCTGATGTGCAGTTGGTGTTAATGATGGGTTATATTAACAACATGACATATGAAATGGTTAGAGAATATTTTAGGGTCTCCCTGCTGGCATAGAAATGTTAAAACAAAATTCAAGTTTCATTTTCTTGGTTTGATCAATCAAACCAGTGTTTAAACAACAGGAAGAATGTACATAATAATAATCTATGTTATCTTCTGCTGCTTTAGCCAATTAATGGTGTTGGATTACATAAACATCTGATTTAATATTTTTGGACAAAAAAAACTGCAAGCCTGTGAACTACATCAGTAGATTGGCACGTATGATTTCTTGAATACTTTGATGTGATTTTCTGAAATATTTGCTATTTAATCCCCAGTTGCAATATAGTAAATTGCTCCTGATTTGAGTTCCTTTGAGTTGTCACACACACCCAACACTGCTAGTATTTCTCTCTGATGAACAGCAGAGGTCTCTAGTACATGAGGCATAATGGCAGATGGCGACTGTAGTATTTTATATAGAGCTTTCATCCTAGCAATGAGTGTAATGCAATCACAGAATAAGCATTGACACCTAATTGGATAAGGTAATCCTATAGCCATATATTTTACAGCTAGCTATTAACCTTTTCTCTGTTTTCAGGTGCGAGTAGAAAGACATTTTTTTCTTTTTGCTTTTTTTTCTAAGACATTTTTAAAAGGCCAAGTTTTCTGTGCTGTGGACACCAGATTTTATTCTAAGATCGTTACATTGTTTTAGTAAAGGAAGACATTATTTACATAACAGGCCTATCTGTTGCATTATATTATTTATTATTTTTGGAAAAGGGCTGGTCCCAATTGCCTCTCCAACCCCTGTCACATAAGTCCTTTGTAGCTACAGGCTGTGACAGGCCAT